>NW_016815448.1:256936-278974 GCF_001698545.2 Rhinopithecus bieti
GTATATTTTAGTAGAGGTGGGGTTTCACCATGTTAGCCAGCATGGTCTCGATCTCCTGGCCTCGTGATCCGCCTGCCTTGGCCTCCCAAAGTGCTGGGATTGCAGGCGTGTGCCACCGTGCCCAGCTCTAAGCACTTCTAAGATGAAGATGGGCCTCTTGGCAGGCTTGCATGGGAGGAAACTGGGGCACATGTGGGATTTTTTTCCTCCTATCTCCCATGAGAAGGAAGCTCATAGACCACTGGCTAAGGATTCCAGAGTGGCGTCTCCATGAAGCAAGGAGCAAAAGCCATTGTGAGGTAGCCCAGTGAGGTACCATTGCTGGTAGCCCAGTTAAACTGCCAGAAGGAACTCACGATTGGAGGTACAGTTACCTTTGCGGAGGAAGGCAGGTCTCTGCAGATCCTAAAGATTAGTTACACTGTGGGACAGATGTGACCAAGTTGCCTTCACTACCCAAGGCATTGTCAGGAAGAGCTATTTTTAGTGAAAGGGCAGAACAGAGGTCTTCTGTCCATGACATTGTATTGTGATACAGCACATCATAGAATGCCACATAACATCACAATATATTATAACTTGTTTACTTTACAGTTTGCCTTTTTGTGTATCCCCTGAGAGGTAGTCATCTCCTTGCGTGCAGGATTCATGTCTAATAGAGCTTTCTTTTGTCCCTCCATACCACCTAGCAAGTGGCTGGTGCATAGTTGGTGCTCAAAACAGAGGATGAAGAAACGCTGGCTGAGGAATGAGAGGGGGAATGGGACAGGAGTGAGGGGAGACAGTCGAGCAGGACTTCAAGGTTTTGAGCCCAGGATTCTGTGAGGGAGGGGGTCAAGGGCAGTGGGTGGGTGATCAGCTGAGGAGCTGGCCTGGAGACTGGAGTGGAGATTGGGGCAGTGCAGAGCACAGTGGGGTCCTGGCTGCCTCCGGACAGCTGCTGGGTGTGGGGACAGCCAAGCGGCCTTCATGGGGAAGGGCAGCATGCACTGTCCTGCTCCCTCTCAAGGTTGTTTTTGGCAAAGGAGCTCACTAGAAACTTACCACATCTTCCCTGGGGCTTTTCAGGGACTTCCCAGAGGGCTGGCCCACTGCACCCTGCCCCCCGCACTGGGGCAAGATAAACTTGGTTTGCAGGGGCCTGGCTTTCTCTGAGGTGGCACCCACCCTACTAGCCCTAGGGACATCATAGTTAGCTCCTCGCTTTCCTTTCCCACCTAGGAGGAGTTCATCAGTCGGGTCCCTGGGGGGCAGTGCTAAGGGGCCACTGTGGGAAGGAGGCTTAGGTGGCCAACTCCACTCCCCTGCCAGCTCTGCCCTAACACGGTCTCCATGGAATCCAGGGTTCTAGTTCTAATCATGGGTCAGTCTCTTCCTTGCACTGGGCCCAATTCCTACTTGAAAAAAGGACATAGGAAAAGTGATCCCCCCACCTGCTTTAAAAAAAGACTGCAGCAGGCTTTACAAAGTTGTGCATCCATCACCTCCTTTAGGGTCTTTCATCCATTCCTCTCCTTAAAACTCACTTCTCCTTTCTGCCACCTTTAACTCAGGCCCCTCCTTGCCTTGTCTGCCTCCAGTGCACACCTGAGCCCAGTCATGTGTGCAGAGCATGCAGACCACACGCCTCTGTTAGCCAGGGTCACATGGAACTTTCCATGGGCCAATATTTAGACCAGCACGTCTCCAGCCTTCATGGACATATGAGTTATCTGAAGAGTTTAGTAAAAGCCAACTCTGATTTGGTAGGTTCAGCTTTTCCAAAAAGCTTCCAGGGTAGACTGATGCCACTGGTCCATGGACCACATTTACTATGTGACTGCACTATGCCAAGCAGGCTTTGAGGGGAAAAGTTAAGTGTGTTAAGGTATGGCCCCTGCTATCAAGGAGGCATGTGAATAGACTCACATGGGATTTCTTCACATGTTTGAGGGAGGAAGGGATGGATGGATGGATGGATGGATGGATGGATGGATGGATGGATAGATGGATAGATGGATGGATAGATGGATCGATGACTATCTAAAGGCATAACTCTACAGAACTGGTTGTACCCAAATGCAATAGGAGTTCAAGGAAAGGAGAGAGATGGGGAGAGAGAGTTCCACCTGTTTCGTGGGTTGTTGACCTCTCAAAGGGTATCCCTTGGAACCATGTTGTGTCATTGCTTGAGAAGTGCCTGGAACAGATGCTCTCTGGCTCTTGGGAATGGTTGTGGTTTACCGTAGAACCAGTTGCTTCATGTGGAACTTCTGCTGGAAGTGCTCAAACATCTCTGCATTTAAGCATTTGTGTTCTTCCTTTATCTCAGAACCATCAAGAGTCGATGAGAGAGACAAATGCTCCTTAAAGGCAGAAAGTTACCCACCTTAAGAAAATGCAAGATTTTGCACGAGTTTTGTTGTCTTTGTTTTTAAAGTGAAATGGGAAGATCATTTCTGTATAAAATACAGACATTTCTTCAAAATGTAAGCCTTTAAAAGCCCAGACACTTTTATCTTTTCCCACAAAGGTCTAACTAGTAGGAGGTAAGAAGAAGAGGGGAAAATGAGAAGAAAGGCAGATCTGAGCCGGATTCAGTGGCATTCAAGGAGTCCTCCATGTCTGGCCTTGCCTTCACCCTTTACTGCCATGTCTTATTCCCAGGGCCCTGCAGATGGCTCCACACCGTCCTGGGGCCACTGTCATGTCTTCTGGTGCATCTGCCCTTCTTTGCTTCCATTTGGGAGCCATCCTGCCCTCTCACTGTACCTCTCTGAATTTCAAACCCCCACCCATGCTTGGAGACACACTTCTCCTAGGAAACCTCCCCACAGCTTACTTCATGGCTTCCAGAATGCCATTCTTTCTTTCCTTTCTTTCTGTTTCATTCTTTTTTTTTTAAGGGGTTGGGGAGAGTGGGATACCTTTTTTGCAGCATTTTGTACAATCATTTTTTTCCTCTTTTCCCTATGGATGCAGAGGTGGTATCTTTTTTTTTTTTTTTTTTTTTTTTTTTTGAGACAGAGTCTTGCTCTGTCGCCCAGGCTGGAGTGCAGTGGCTGGATCTCAGCTCACTGCAAGCTCTGCCTCCAGGGTTTACGCCATTCTCCTGCCTCAGACTCCTGAGTAGCTGGGACTACAGGCACCCGCCACCTCGCCTGGCTAGTTTTTTTTTTTTTTTTTTTGTATTTTTTAGTAGAGAGGGGTTTCACCGTGTTAGCCAGGATAGTCTCGTTCTCCTGACCTCATGATCTGCCCATCTCGGCCTCCCAAAGTGCTGGGATTACAGGCTTGAGCCACCGCGCCCAGCGCAGAGGTGGTATCTAAATCCTCTCTGTATCTCCATCTCATACAGAAGTAGGTGTTCAGTACGAGTCCTAAGCTGAATTTGCATGGCACTGTGACAGGATGGAGGAGACCGGGTGGGATTCTTAGTGCTATTTGCATTTGAGAATGCATAGTAACACATTTATGTTCCTATGGAATGGAATGTACACCATAAATCTGGAAAACCCTATCCTGGACAGTCTTGATCCTGTTACTCTGCCCCAAAAATGCCAAAAGAAAACATAAACACATCTTGAAAGGCTGTCTGAACTGAGCCCAACCAACAGAAGCTGAGTGTCACTGAGTAAGCTGGGCTTACCCTCCACCACGGCTGCTGTGTGAAGTCTGTGCATTCACCACCTGCCATATTTGGGGTGGGCTTACCTCTTTGGAATGTGAATCCTTCTTCACTTTATCACTATTTTTAAATGGGATTTGTGCAGAGGAAGAGAAAGAGATCTTTTCTTTACAGCCTCTCTACAAATATCTTTCCCAATAAGGCTATGTCAACCTGAGTCTAAATTTAATGCCTCCATAAAAGACAGAAAAATAGTGAAATGGTTATTTTGTCTGTACAACACAATATTGCTGATTTAATCCATCTGTTTCTCTGAATTGGACTGACTTGGGGTAGATACACTGACTGTGACTGTTTAATTTCTTTTTTTCTTTCTTTCTTTTTTTTTTTTGCTTTGAGATGAAGTCTCTAGCCTGTTGCCCAGGCTAGAGTGCAATGGCACAATCTCAACTCACTGCAACCTCTGCCTCCCGGGTACAAGAGATTCTCTTGCCTCAGCCTCCTGAGTAGCTGGGACTACAGATGCACACCACCACACCCAGCTAATTTTCATATTTTTGTAGAGATGGGGTTTCACCATATTGGCCATGCTGGTCTCGAACTCCCGACCTCAAATGATCCTCTGGCTTTGGCATCCTAAAGTTCTGGGATTACAGGTGTGAGCCACTGCACCCTGTTGTACTTGTTTAATTTCTAACTGTTCTACCTACTGTTACCCATACTGTACTTAAAGGTGTGAGTGAGTGAAGCTGACCATGTGCGACACTCAGCCGTCGATGCGCTTTTCCTACCAACTGGGGAAATCAGAAGCTCTTTGTCTTCAGTTCAGCAGCTCTAGAAACTGCAGCATTTCCTTATTGGTCTGACACTGCCATGATAGAAGATTTTTCACATTAAGTGAATGAACATTTATTTACAACCTTTCTAAAATATGGAATACATATTTACCTGTCTCCTCAAAGAGACCACATTAAACCTAAATTAGCATTTTATTGGACATTTCAGTTATGAATCACAGGGACTACAGCAGATGCTGTAGATCAGGATATTCCCTGGAAGCATTGATGACTGTAGGGGCAGTGGCCCTACCCCATTGACCTTCGGTTACCATGTTTTGTATTTGTTGTGTCAACTTCATATTGCTTTTCTGTTTCCTCCCTTATTCTCCCTTTTTGCTGTTCTCATTGTGCTTCATCAACAATTGCTGCTCTCCTATCTTACCTCTAGTTTTCTGCATCTAATTGGTGAGGTCAGATGCCATTACGTGTTAATATAATACCTAAACTATGAATTAACAGACAAGGAGTAAGAAGGGCCCTACTATGCACAAAATGCATAGCTTTACATAACATCAATTCTGGCTATTTAGTGGTTTAGTTCCCCTTCTTTTCAGTTTCTTAGGTATGGTCTGGATAGTGAGATTGTTGGACAAGTAATTTCCAAATCAGTGATTTGCATATGTGTGCTACATATAGGTCTAATTCCAGTTTGAGTCACAAATGAGAGGTTTTTAATTAGTTGTTTGGAGTCACAGATGGGTAAAATACTAATGTTGGTGTTCAGTTGGCTTTATAATTTAAATAATTTCCATAGTTTATTTAGGCTTGTCAATTTAAATTGTAAATTTTATTTTTCTTATGTCAATTCCCACCGCTGGTGAAAAGAAATTTTCCTACAGTGGGTGGAGAACTTAACTTGTATTCATAGATGGACCATGATTGCTGGAAGGAATCCAAAGCTCTTACACATAGATACAGTCTACTGGCAAAGATGAATCACAGAGCTAGAGGATGAAATTAATAACAAATTTGCAACGAAAGTCTGTACCACTTTGCTGCTCACTAAACCAGATCATTCTGAACTGGGCTTCGATTTTTTCCATATACTTCAGTGTTTTCTCCCAAATTCTTTTTTTTCTGTTGAATTTTTATGACAACTTGTATTTGAAGTCAGTCGTATAAATGCCTTTATAGCTGTATCTAAACTATTAGTCCACAGGGGCTTTCCTAACTCCTCCTATGTGTTAGAATTGTGCTAGGCACAGTTCTTGTTCCCAAGCATCTTCCAGGCTCATTGATGAGATAAAGACCAATGGATATAAGGGGAAAAAATTAAAACTACACAAAAACATATGTAGCTTAGGCTATAAATGCCAGGGGGATTCAGAAAGGCAGGGAGACGTTGTGTTCTTGAGATATCAGAGAAGGCTTCTCAGAGGGGCTTTAACCTAGGAGGTCTTGATAAATGAGTGGAATTTGGTCATTCTATCTTCCAGGTAGAGAGTATAGGACCCTCTGAGCCCCAAAGAGGACATGAGGCACTGCTAGCAAGAGAACAGCTTTCTTCTAGCAGAGATTGGGCCTGAGGAAGAGCCCAGAGCTTAATGCAAGCCCCTGAATGGGAGCATGGAGACTCAGACAAGTAAGGCCCCTGGAAGGTAGGGGAGATGCTGGAAACAGTGGTTGAATTCTTCCCCATCTCCATCCAGACTGGACAAAGCATGGAAGTATTTCCTTCAACAATGAGTTCTTTCCCTTTCCAGCCAGTGCACTTGCAACTCCAGCCTCTACCAGGACAAGTGTCAAAGCTTGATAGGCTAGGGATGGGGTCGCATGACCCCTGGTGGAAACCTAAGGCCCAGAAGTAGCTTATTCCAAGTGCTCTCAGCTTCTAGGGGGAAAGCTCCAGAGAAACCAAACTGCCCAGGAGGGCAAAAGTTCTGGTTAAGTCAGACCCCAAATTCTGAGTTTCATTTTGCCTAAAGTTCTTTGGGGGACCATATCACTCAAGAGGAAGGTCTGTTTGGGGACGTTTCCTCCCTGGTATGAAAGGAGGCACCGGAGACCAAGAGAAGAGACCAGCTAAGCCCTGGGGAGAAGGCAGTTTGGATAAGGTGAGAGAGGGCGCTCACCGGGGAAGGTGAGGTGAGGCGGGAAGCGGAGGGCGAGGGGGCCGACTGGGAAATTCTGGCGCTTCTCCCCGGCTCACAGAACTCGCCAGCTGGATCGGCCTCCCGATCCCTGGCCAGGGCCGCAGCAGTGACCAACCGTCTCTGGCCAAAGCTGCTCTACCCCGGCCGGCAGTGCCCACTCCCCGGGGGACTCCCGGACCCTAGCCAGGAAGAGCAGACACCACGTCTGAGCCTGAAGCTAGACAGTCCCCCGACAGCAGGCAGCTTGCACCGTTTAGTCTCCGCTCCCTCCGTCCTCTGTGGCTCCTTCAGTCCCCTTCCCAGGGCCTGCCCCTGCCCCCCACACCTTCACACAGGTCTCCTTCTGTGCAGTAACACACCAGCTCCTTTCCTGGCTGTCGGCTCAGGCCAACTTCGGCCTGGACTCCAGAGGAGGCTTTCATCGCAGAGCTGGATGGGGGAGGGGTGGAGGCCAGGCGCTGTGAACGTCCAGGTGGGAGTCTGGGGACCAGGTACTGCAGGAAAGCGCTAATAGACAGGTCGGGGCAGCCCTTCAGACCTGGCTCAGCTAGCTTGTCTCCAAGATTTAGGACTCTCAGTAACTCTATGGGTTCCTCCCTGTCCCCACTCCCAAACGCCCGACGCGGTGCTCCTTTTCCCTCAGCTGCTCCTTCTCCCTTCGCTGCTCCTTTCTACCACTTTCCCTCCTCCCTCCCATGTCTTTTCCGTCCTTGGTCTAGGGCTCTCGGCCTGCGCCTCTGCAAACACCCCCCTCCCCTCCAACTCCGGCAGAACTCCGAGGGGAGGGGCCGGAGGCCCCCCTTCCCGCCTGTGGTCAGAGGGGGGCAGCGCCGCAGTCCCGGGTTTGGGGGGCAGGGGCCATCTCTGCGCCCCGCCCGATCAGGCCACTCGGCGCCCTAGGGGTGGGGGGCGGGAAGCGGGACTCGCAGAGAGGGGGGTCCGGCTTGGGCAGGTGCGGGCACTGGCAGGGACCAGGCGGGCTCCGAGGGCGGGGGGCTCAGGTTACAGCCCAGCGGGGGGCAGGGGGCGGCCCGCGGTTTGGGCGAGTTCTCCAGCCTCGAAAGGGGCCGGGCGCATATAACGGGCGCCGCGGCGGGGAGAAGACGCAGAGCGCTGCTGGGCTGCCGGGTCTCCCGCTTCCTCCTCCTGCTCCAAGGGCCTCCTGCATGAGGGCGCGGTAGAGACCCGGACCCGTGCCGTGCTCCTGCCGCCTCGCTGCGCTCCGCCCGGGCCCGGCTCAGCCAGGCCCCGCGGTGAGCCATGATTCGCCTCGGGGCTCCCCAGACGCTGGTGCTGCTGACGCTGCTCGTAGCCGCTGTCCTTCGGTGTCAGGGCCAGGATGTCCGTAAGTTGTCCCCTGCCCCTGTCTGCCTGCCTTCTATGCGTCCCTCAGCATCCTTCTCCCCGGCCCGCTCCAGCTCTGGAGCCCGCGGCTCCGGGCTAAAACAGCTCCCAGGGTCGTAGCTCGCTGACTTAGGTACGGGACACGCAGGAGTTCACCGAGCAGAGTTCTGGGAGTCAAGGACTCTGTCCCAGGGTCCTCGCTGCCCATAGCGGTTGCAAGTATTTGCAAGTCCTTACTTTGCGCTAGAATACTGAACTTGCAAAGTGTTGGCTGGGAGAAGTTTGCGCACAGATATAAATGCGCTCTTTTCCACCAGCTTTGATAATTAGGCGCACATGCACGCAGCTCGCCTCTTCGAAGCACTTCGAGTTCTGCAAAAACAGATCTCAACTCATCGAACTTAGGAGAAGTAGGAAAGAGAGAACGCGAGTGAGGGAGCAAGCAAACGCCAAAGGGTTGACTTCACAGCCTGTTCAAGGCTTGGTGGCTGGTGGGCTCAAAGGAGAGTTAGACAAAGGGGACTAACACTCTGACACTGGTGGGCTGAAATCCCAGGCCACAAAGAACGGCTTCGGAGAGGCCCTCTGAGACCTCAGCGCCTCTTTAGGGTACTCTCCCCACCCAGCTGGCCCTGGAGCAAGGTGCAGCCCTCGCGCTCATCTCGACTTCCCTCCGTCCGCCTGCGCCTGTCTTCTGATAAAGGGTACAGAAACTTCCAGTAGGAGAGACCATCTGAAAGACGATAACATTCCAACCAGACCGTGCTTTTCAAATTCCCCCGAAAATAGCGCCCCCCTCCCCGCGGTCTTACCCCATTCCCCACCGCCCCAAGGTACTACAATGAGTTACTTTTCTAAATTCTGGAACTCACCTAGCCAGGCTGCGTGGTGTGTGTGTGTGTGTGTGTGTGTGTGTGTGTGTGTGTGAAGGGGGGCAGGCTGGTCGATTGTTACGATTGCTACAACTATTTCAACCGGTATAGTTAGAGATGGCTGTTGTAGTCAGGTCCAAAGGCTGTTCGGACTGCACCTTTCTTTCTACCCCTCCTTTGGTAAGGTCCACTGTCTGGGATTATATTCAGGACAAACGAAGCCTGGAAAGTGTATTAGGTAGAGAGGATTTTTTCTTTTTCCACGTGTTTGGGCACGTTTCCGACGGCTGGGATTCCAGCCCTGTCTTTGTATGTTACAGATTGTAAATCAATCGCAGAGGGAAACTCTTCGGCAGGGGGAATCAAAGTTCTCTGCCTTCGAGGCTCTGTGGGCCCTCTCCTGCCACCAGGCTGTCTCCAGGGATAGCGTGGAAGGCGGCGGGCTCAGGCGGGCTTTCCGTTCATTAGCGCGGCGGGGGCAGGGCTGGTGCCTGCGGCGCAGCTGCGATCAGCCGGGAGCAGGAGACTCTGGCCGGGTCACCCGGTAGTGCGCTAAGCTGGAGGCGCGCTCCCGGGCGTTTGAGGAATACAGCGTGACTATACGTGGCCTGGACTCAGACTGACTATATTTTTGTACTAAATTTGCAAGCACACAAAGATGTCTTCTTGACTGACCCCTGCCTTAGTTCGCAATGGAATTAGCTGGGTGACTTTAAAATATTTAAAATCACCCAGAATTTAAAATAATTCTCAAATACTCCATCCGGTATTAGGGTCGCTTGCTTAAGTGGTAGAGCTCTCTCACCGCCGCATCTTTCCTGGGAGGTAGTAATTCCACAGCTTCTCGGGCCCACACCTTCCAGTCGCTCCTCCTCCTCCCAGAGGGAGTGTGATTCTGCATCCGAGAGGCTGATTTTGCGCCCTGGAGCATCCCACCTTTGTAACCCCCTCCGCCTGGGGTCAGCGGACACCTAGGTGTGACGTGGGGAAATGCGCAGTCTGCATGGACGTCAGGAATGTCAGAAACCTAGAGCTCGGCCACACCCCTCCTCCCCATCTTTCCACGAGTTTGAGAAACTTATTGGCGGCGGCGTCTTTGACCCTCATCTGCATTTCAGAGCCCTCGCCTCCGACAGTGCCCCTGGCTCAGGGGAGAGATCTCAATCCTCCTTTGTGAGGCTTGTTTGCGTTGGGAGATTGGCAGCGATGGCTTCCAGATGGGGCTGAAACGCTGCCCGTATTTATTTAAACTGGTTCCTCGCGGAGACCTGTGAATCGGGCTCTGTGTGCGCTCGAGAAAAGCCCCATTCATGAGAGACGAGGTCCGGTGGGTTCTCTCGTACTGCCCGACCCCCTCTCCCACAATGCCCCCCTGTGCCCGCCCGCCGCCACCTCCCGGCTCCAGCCCTGCGCAGAGCGGCGGTGAAGCAAAACAGTTCCCCGAAAGAGGTAGCTTTTTAATTGGCTTGCCACAAAGAATCACTTATACGGCCTTGCGGTAATGAGGGGAACCGGATCAGGCGCGCCGGGATGCTATCGGCAGCCGTTTTGGAGCAGCAATTATGGTGGTGCTGGGCTCCTCCGTCCACACCTAGGGGATCCGGTTACGGCGCTGGCTCCTTCCTGGGGCAGTCATTTAATCCCACTTTTCACTCTGCCAATGTCTGTGAGCGAGCCGTGTCCAGAGCCGCAGCCACAGAGTCACCCAGCGGCTCTTACACCCAGCGCAGCCTAGCCCCGCCCCTGCGCCCGCGCATCCCGGGCCGCCCTTCCCCGGGAAATCTGATCCGCACGGGGAGTGGCCCCTCTCCAAGCATTTCCCCCTCTCCTCGCTGGGTCCTCATGGGTGTGGGTGGGCTCTTCCTTAGTCTGGGCTGGAGCGCATTAACCGACGCCTCCTCTCCCACACCTTCCTCACCGCCTGCATTCTACTGCTCCAGCTATTTTAACGGTGGGTGTGTCCCAGCAACTTCTGTATTTTCCCTGGGATCTCTCACCCTTCTGTGATTATCTTGCCCAAAGGCTGAGCGGATTTCTCCTAGTGGGAAAGTAAAAAGGAACGTTTATCTTTAGATTTTCACTCTCCTTAAAGAGGAGTGGGCAGTCTCGTTTCTCTCTCCACCCTCTGGGTTTGTGGCTCTTTCCTATTATTCATCTCCTGCTGCTGCCATTGCCTTGGGGATTTTGATGAGAAAAACAGCGCTGGGCGCTCCCTAGCACGTGGTGCGGGCTCTACAGTCCTTGGCTGCTAAGGAGCACTCTTGTCAGCACAGGTTTCATTTGCAGCATGAATTCCAGATGGCAGGGCGCTGGTGGAGGGGACTAGTCCCGGCTATTCTTCCTCTGGATTCTTGGAGGAGGCCAGGCCTGGCCTGGCGAATCTTAGCCCTAGCCAGGTATTCAAGGACCCTTGCTCCCCAAATCGGGGTGCTGTTTTCAGATGGAGGCAGGGCATCTCCAAGCAGGGCTACAGGTGAAGGTCAGCACTGGGGGCGCTTTGGCCCCCTTGCCTCCTAAGTAGTTTATAGCCTGCCCAAGCCCCACGTGTATCGTTTGAATGGGTCTACCCCCACCCCAAATTAGTCCTAATTCTAATATGGTTCAAAGAATGAGACAAGATCCTAAGTCTAATAGCTTATCTTTTCACCCCCCTCGCTTATATATCTATTTTTGGAGCCTGGCTGCTTATAGATTCCAATTTTTGTAGGCAGAATTTTCTACATCCCCTCTGAATGTTAGCTGTCAGTTGTATTTAGCAAAACCCATAATTCCCAGAGGAAGGCAGAAGAAAGAAGACTTCTCTGATCCTGGGCTGGGGTAAGGCAGGTCTCACCATTTTTCTGTCTCCTTTCTTTTTATAGTCCCAGAGTTCCTATTCAGAATATCTCATCTCCTCCCTTCTGCTCACCCTTCAACTCCCCCCACCCACCTCATCACCTGTTCTCCCCCATATTAGGTGGGTAAAGAGAATAGTATAGTACAGTAACCCCCCACCTTCATTGCTGGGTCAAGATTTTCACTGGTGAATAGAGAGCATGATGCAAGGTGCATAATAAATATTTGTTGAATACATGGAAAACTCAGTGATGTTTTAGGAAAATAATTTTTAAGTTCTATATGTCCAGGTGGCCCCAGCCTACATTCTTCAGCATTTGAATTCTGTCAAGTTGACTGCAACCTCTCTCTTTTTCTCTCTGGCTCCCCAACCCCTCCTTCCCTTGGCTCTCTGCTTCTCCCTTCCCACCCTTGGTGCAGAGGAGGCTGGCAGCTGTGTGCAGGATGGGCAGAGGTATAATGATAAGGATGTGTGGAAGCCGGAGCCCTGCCGGATCTGTGTCTGTGACACTGGGACTGTCCTCTGCGACGACATAATCTGTGAAGACGTGAAAGACTGCCTCAGCCCTGAGATCCCCTTCGGAGAGTGCTGCCCCATCTGCCCAACTGACCTCGCCACTACCAGTGGTTGTAATTTATTTATTTCCTGTTCAACATAAATAAATTACTTGCAAGCACCGCAAACATGCTCCCATAGATGCTGGTCATCTCTGCAAAGCAGAGGGGCTAGTTATCCATGGGACCCGGCAGCTGGGGTAGAAATGAAAGGCCACTTCTCACTTGCAGGTTGAAACTGAGTAAGGGAGTTTGAGATGCTAGAGGGGTCCTTCTTTGCCCAACATCTCCAAAAACATTTGCTTCTAAGACACATGAAGGACAGATGTGATTCTACCAAAAAAAAATCCTCTCTGAAATCATCTCTGCAATCATCTCTGCAAATTACTAGAGCCACTATGGAGATCAAATGCTCTGTCTGGCCAATCCATGAATTAATTCCTCCTCTGCCACTGACATCTTCTCTTCTCCTTAGAAGACTTCCACGTATGTGGTCTTCAGTGTGAAGAAAGCTCTGCCAGCTAGTGGGGAGACAGTAGGGACAGGCTCCCTCATTGAGTTATGGAACATTGGTGGTAGTTTCCTACCTGCTATTACCTCTCTTGGAGTTGACCACTAATTCAGAAGCAAAATAGTAGCAGAGGGAAGGGCTAGGCTTTGGGAGTTCTAGTGGGGACGGGTGGAGACAGAGCCCCATGTGTCTGCACTGTGGTGGGTGGTTATAAACTCCCAGTTAGATCCAGTGCTGGTGGATGATATATGTGCTTCCCAGCATTCATACAGATGTCCTATCCTATCTCCTTGCAGAGTGAGTGGGGACACTTGTCTAGATTTTTTGGGTAGTTCTTGCTGTCCCCTTCCTGCTGAAGTAGAGAAGGCTGTGGCAAGGGAAGTGAGAAGCTGCCTTTCCTTAACACTTCAGCAACACTGGCTCCTTAATGTACAGATTCTCAGATCCTTTCTGAGAGGCCCATGTGAGCGAAGTGTTGCTTGCCTTTACTATTTTGCTGCTACTGTAAGGGAGGGGTTATTGACTGGGGATGGCACAGGATCTGATGCTCCGATACTCTTCATAACTCATATGCCTTGCTGTTTTTATGTTTTTATTTGTGCTTGCTTCAAGGAGACGCAGCTCTAATGTAAGACCTTTCTAAGTGCCTAACTCTTCCTCTGGGAGGGCTTGGGGTTCAGGAAGGGCTTCCTACCCTGTGGGGGGAAGAGAGACTGAATCTGTGCTTTCCTTCTCGTGGCTGATTAGATCTTGAGTTCTTCTTTGCCTTTTTGTGCTGCCCTTGCTCCTTTCTTTTGCATGCTGTCTGCTTTTTGAATAACAAAGTCTGGGTCACCTCCATTCCTCATGGGACCTCAGCAACCCCAGGGCCACAGTGGCCCTAACACCCCAACAGAGGGGCTCAGTGGAGTCACAGGAAGCTGCCACCTTCCTTGGTTGTGTCCTTTTACTTGTTTGATCTAATGAGTGTTTGAGTGACAAGAATTGGTATTTTTCCATCTCAAGATTCTTACCTTCTTCTTCTCTCTTATTTTTTTTTCCCCCTTGCAGGGCAACCAGGACCAAAGGTAAGGGCTTTCTTCTTTTTCTTTTTTTATATTTTTTTGCCTTTATATTTCCTGCTTCAAAAGCAATGCTATGCTAATCCAGTCTGTGATTTTTTAGACATCAGAAGATATCTGTTTCAGAGGGCGCCTCAACACAGGGGCTGCTGGCAGGCTTTTAGACTAGGGGCTTAGTGGGCTTACTCAGCTTAATCCTGTGAATGTTTCATGTTTCAGGGACAGAAAGGAGAACCTGGAGACATCAAGGATGTAAGTTCAAAGTATTCTTACCTGGTGTCCCAGTTGCTGCTCGAAATGGGTCATTTCCTTGTGCTGTCCTCTAACTAACCATCCTGTGGGGTTCTCTCTCACAGATTGTAGGACCCAAAGGACCTCCTGGGCCTCAGGTAAGAAAGGGGGAAATCCCCTTCTCCGTCCCTTCTTCACTGCATGCGAGTTACTGACCTGCAGGTTCCTGGCCTTGCTGTCGTCTTACTATGTTCTTCACCTTCAGGGACCTGCAGGGGAACAAGGACCCAGAGGCGATCGTGGAGACAAAGGTGAAAAAGTGAGTAAAAAGCAATGCTGTTTGACTCTGGTGGACTTCCCAGGTCCCCCAAGGCCCTACCATGTGTTTAAGAGCCTGGTCACCTCTTAAACAGCAGCCCAGGGACAGATGGCTCTTGGAGAAACACTGCTTCCCATTGATGCCTTTTTCTCTTTATGCCAAGGGTGCCCCTGGACCTCGTGGCAGAGATGGAGAACCTGGGACCCCTGGAAATCCTGGCCCCCCTGGTCCTCCTGGCCCCCCTGGTCCCCCTGGTCTTGGTGGAGTAAGTATCCTTACTTCCCATTCCTTCAGGCTGTCCCTCCAGAAATGTGGCTTTTAAATTGCTACTTGCACTTACCTGGCTGGCTCCCAGGGCTGCCAGCAGTGTGTACATAGCCTGTCCATGGGCTTTGTCCTCAGGCCTATAATTTAGTAGAGTCACATGTTAGGCATGAGACTGTGGTGCTAAGGGCTGGCTTTTTTTCACTAACTGGGATTCTGTAAAGAAAGTTTTCAGTTACCTGGCTTCCAGGCATCTGTACCATGTGGTTGATGCTGGGGGGTGGGTGTAAGGGTTAGGAGGAAGGATGACTGGGCACTTGTATTTCCCTGGAAGAAGAGTGACCACTGTCCTTGGAAGACGTTTATTCTTGGTCCTTGCCAAGTACATTCCAAGCAACTATTCACTCTCATGAAAGAACTCCACTGAGTGAAGGTGTGTGGCTAAAGTCAATTTTGGAATCAAACCAATCAGCAAATTATATGATTGCCTAGTTTTTGCAGGTTTGCTATTTTGACGTTTGCTGTATTGTAAATTCTTAAACTTAAATGGGCTCACAGATGCCTACTACATCTCTTGGTGAAATATTCCAAGACTGTTGATTTTAGTCTTTTGCTGGGCATTAAAGTCTTAAAGAATAAAGAACACCCTTAGAAGGTTTGGTTATGTTTCTCCGTATATGTTAAATAATATCTGTCATATTTTAGAACATAAAAATAATTTTATAAAATGACATGTGAGGAACTGATACTTCTCCAAATAACACTTTCCCTTCCAGATTTTGCCACCTTATAATCCGTTCCCAAAAGTACTTTCCAGGCATCAGTGGTAATTCCGATCAATGATAGGTTAGTCTCCAACAATCAGAGTTTATCTCAGTAGAGTTCTTTGTATCCAGATAGAGCTTACCCAGCCAAGTAGGGAAGACCTAGTGCCTTTCAACCTCCTAATGTTGGGTTTCTTTGCAGAACTTTGCTGCCCAGATGGCTGGAGGATTTGATGAAAAGGCTGGTGGCGCCCAGATGGGAGTAATGCAAGGACCAATGGTAAGAAAAGACACTAGTTCTTTGCAGCCAAAATGGCAGGAGGTGGCCCTTAGCAGAGCCAGAGAGTCTGACAACCTCTGCTTCACAGATAATTGCTTAGAGCAGCTCTCCTCCATAGTTATGTAACCTCCCATTCAGCTAGCCCAAAGTATTTGGTTTTTAATGGCAATGGATGCCACTTTTAATGATGCGCTGGAGTGACTAAGAAGAATGAAGATGGAGAGATGCATATAGGCTGATCTGTTAGAAGGCCAGTTGCTATTGCTCTTGGAATGAGAACTGAAGAATGCAGACAGCAGCTACTGTTCTCCAGCATCCACAGACTTCCAGCAGGAAATCTCAGCCCCGCAGCTCTGACTTGGCACATGCTAAATGAAACTCAGCCTTTAGTAAACATGGCTACTGTCCAGGAGAAAGCAAGGCCAGCTTTTCTGTCCAAATGGTGCCTATAAATAAAAATAGAGTGTTGCGTGGGGAGTGGGAAATGAGAGGGAGCAGCCACTCTAGGCCCCTTGCCCACAGAGTAACTTCTCGTCCTTTGTCTGGGCTGTTGGCTAGGAGAAGATGGCACACTGGAGGCCACTGGTGAAGCATGTGCAGTAAACCCCTCATTTTCTGTTCTGATGCAGGGCCCCATGGGACCTCGAGGACCTCCAGGCCCTGCAGGTGCTCCTGTAAGTACCTGCAAGTCTTTTCGCCTTCATGGTGTCACAGATTATTCCCAAGCACTATGATGTTTTAGTGGTTTATAGGGGTTCACCTGGTGTCCTCATTTTACTTTTTAGGGGCCTCAAGGATTTCAAGGCAATCCTGGTGAACCTGGTGAACCTGGTGTCTCTGTGAGTACCGACACGGCCCTGTCCTCTCTCCCGGGGAGCCTCTAATGATAGACCACTGGGACCACAGCTGCTGTCCCTCCCAGGGTCTGCCCAGCTCTTTCCCACAGTTGGTGGCCCCAAGGAAACTCAGATGTCACTTCCTAGCTGTGGAGGAACTCTGACAGACAGCCCAGTGTGGCAAGGACCACCAGGGACTCTGTCCTACCAGCCCCCTTTCCGGGTCACCCCAGCCTGTGCTGCTGCTGCGTCCCACTCTGGTCTCTGCACCTTTGTTCTGACCTTCCCATCTTTCTTCTTCATAGAAAAACTGGCTTCCTAAACTACAATGTCCAAGTTTTGTCCATTGCTCAGGTGTCTTCCTGCTCTAACCACCTCTTAAATTCTCTTCCTTTGTTTGTAGGGTCCCATGGGTCCCCGTGGTCCTCCTGGTCCCCCTGGAAAGCCTGGTGATGATGTGAGTATACATGAGTAGACAAATGAGGAGCTGCCTCCTTTGAAAGGGCCTGGAGAAGGTGTGTGCTGGGGGAGTGACAGAGAGGCACCCAGGGTGGAGATGTCTTGAGGAGCAAGACTGGGCTGTCCCAAACCCTGATGCCATCTCCTATCTATATGGCCACTGTGACTGTGCTGGCAAGTTCCCTGGGGACTCTTTTGGATCCAAGGGGAAGAGAAATAATTAAAACATCATTAGCCCCAGGAAGGGAAATTGAGAAATGAGAGAAGAGAGAGAAAAAACACAAGGCAGAAAGATGTAGAGAAGAAAAAACAAAGAAAGAAGCGTTTAACAACCCAGCATTATCTTAATTGTAAATGAGTTAGAAAAAGCGCAGCCTGAGTCAGGATGTCTACAAAGGATGCAAACGAAATGAAGAGACAAGAGTTGGCACTCTTCGGCTATTTTTACGAATAACATTAGACAGTAAAAGTCTCTCAAGGTTAGGGAGAGCACGTCCAGTCAGCAGAGCCCAGGAGAGGAGAGAAAAAGCCTCTCAGGGGAAGTCGGAGGCTGGTGAGGACAGAGGAGCTTGCCCATGGGCTATGCATGTGTCCAAAAGAATAAATCGTGAACCATGAAAGGCATCCAGGCATGTGGAGTCTGAGGGAGTTGAGGGAGATGAGTGAGCCAGTGGGCAAAGGCATGGACGGCTGGAAGGAGGGAAGCCCTCTGGGGTGCCCCCACTATGCTACTGCGTCTCTGAGGAAGCTGGGGTATCTCTCTCTCCCTTCAGGGCGAAGCTGGAAAACCTGGAAAAGCTGGTGAAAGAGGTCCGCCTGGTCCTCAGGTAAATGCCATCTTTCCCAGCCTCAGGCGTCTTTCCCAGCATCTCCCTCCCCGTGGCCTTAAACCCAGTGCATCCAGTTCAATGAGGTGACTTCTGAGATGGAACACCAGTAGCCCCTATATTCATCACGACCATGTTTGTAATCTCCACTCAGGCTCCCATGAGGGAGGCTGGGCAGTTGTTATTTATACCACTATGCATAAAATGGGGGGTATGGGGAGGGGTGGTCTGGGTTTTACTGAAAGAGCTGTCCAAGTGTGGGGATTGGAGACAATGCCTTGGTGGCCCAAGGGAGCTGGAGGCCCTCCTGCAACCCAGGGCAGCTTCCCCCTGTTATTTTACTCTGTGCTCTGAACACCTCCACTTTGGATTGCAGGGTGCTCGCGGTTTTCCAGGAACCCCAGGCCTTCCTGGTGTCAAAGGTCACAGAGTAAGTATCATGGGTGAGGAGGTTGGAAGGAAGAGATGCCTGCGGGGAGAGAAAAGCCCTTTGGGGCTCGTGCATTTCTTCCAACTTGAGTTTCCCAGAAGTGTGATTGAACATTTTCTCATATTCCCTAGGGTTATCCAGGCCTGGACGGTGCTAAGGGAGAGGCGGGTGCCCCTGGTGTGAAGGTGAGAGGCCAGAAAGTGTAATGGGATGGGGAGGAGGGAGACATTGAGGAGTCCCTCTTCCTAGCCAGGGAGACACTGTGGAGCTCAGTGGAACTAGCTCTTCAGAACAGCAGTGGCTGGGAACACCAGCCCTACATCCTGATGGGCCAACAGCAGACCTGGAGAGCTCAGGGCATTGTCCTTCACAGGACTGAAGTTTGTGTCAATGCGGGCTGAGGTGACTAGGGCTTTTGGTGTCTTCCCTAGGAGTTTTCTGGGGGCCAAGAATGGGGTCTCAGACACTGACCTTGTGCATCATTTTTGCAGGGTGAGAGTGGTTCCCCGGGTGAGAACGGATCTCCGGGCCCAATGGTAAGTATGGACACCCTCCAGGAAGGCTTATCAGAGACTCTTCAGACTATCAGATGGCTGCAAAGAGCTCCCTTTGTGCAAAGTTCATATTCAATGCTATAGATTTCATCTGACTGTGAGCAAAAAGCAAAATGTATTAGATAGATGATTTGTTCAAGATTTCACCAATATTTCCTTAAGATAGCCATGTTAACACACTAAAGATGCTCCCATTTTAAAGAATTCTGTTGAGTCTCAACATTTTGTGAAGCTCATCTACTGCAAGGAGCAAGGTGTGCTTGTAACAAAGGTTCCCAATAGGTAGCAACAGGAACATCTGTGTGTTATGCCTGGGGAGAAAACCGTTGGGTGTGATCTGAGGCATCCTGGCTAGTCAAGGAGCCAGCACCATCAGGAGGTCCTTGGTTTCCTGGGTGTGTGCACCCTCCCTCTCCTCTGGTATCTGCAAAGGGCCCACAGGTAGAAATGGTCACCCTGAGCACAGTGAAGCCAACTCATGCTTAGGCTGTCCTCGTGTGTGTTCCAGGGTCCTCGTGGCCTGCCTGGTGAAAGAGGACGGACTGGCCCTGCTGGTGCTGCGGTGAGTAATTGACAAAGCCAAACACCACCATTCGCCAAGCACTTTAGAGTTTACAGGTTTGTTTCTCTTGACCCTCGAAACAACCCTGTGAAGCATAGGGAGTGTTGTTATCCCTTAAGAATTCACCCCGCGTGTGCCCATCAAAAATTCCCAGGCTGAGTCTGCACAGTTGAAGGAGGAGGGATGGGAATGGGAGGGTGGATGGGTGAAAGCAGGATTCTCTTAACCAATCCAGATTATCAGGTAATCCCTTCAACAGACGCCACCCACTCCCTGGGCAATCCAGTTGGAGTTTACAGACAGACTTAGTTGGCTTTAGTACCACGGTGCTACTCTCTGTTCTTCCTGGTTGCTCAGATGCCCTAGAAAAGTGGGCATCAACTCACAGGGCTCTATGCTGGCTGCTGCTGTGAGTGATATTATGCTATAGTACCGGGGGCCACCATTCCATAGGCACTTCCTGTGTTTAATACCCTATATGTTTTACCTCATCTCATCTTCCTCCACATCCTGAGAGGTGGTTCTATTCTTCTCCCAATTTTACAAATGAAAAAACTGAGACACAGAAAAGTGAAATAGCTTAAGATAAATGGTGCCTTGCAGCCTCAGACTCTGGTGGCCTCTAGTTAATGTGGGAAATTAAGGGTGAGGGGATTGGCAGCTGAGGGAGGGTGCAGGGTGCCAGACGGAGGCGTTTAGCTCTGATTCCTTAGCAATAGAGAGTCCTTGTAGGCGCTTGGTCAGGCGAGTGATGCGATGAAAGCCGTGTTTAAGAAAGATTATGCTTTCTGCTGATTTCATACCCCCACCACCCAAGCTCTGAGGCCCCTCCTCACAGGTCCTTGCAGGGCTGGCCAAAATAAATCAGCTTCACTCCGTTGTGCTGCTTTCCAGCTAATGTGTCTTGTTTGGCAGAAGTTTCCCTCAATGACAGATCAGTGAAATAAGCAGCAGCCTCGACCCCCGCCCCCTTTGTCAGCCAGAGCTGCTGAAGTGCCTTGCCCCAGGGTCACTTTGTGTGAGGGGGATTAGAGAGCACTGGGGCTGCCAAGAAACACTGCCGTTTCTACAGATTAGCAGGATGCTGGCTTGTGGCCTTTTAGCGAGGCTCAGAGCTGCAGTGGCCCTAGTCTGCATGGGCTAAAGACAACCTCCATCCCTTGTCCTTGTTCCCTCCTTCCTGGGCACAGCCGCTCTGTTTCTTGGTTCTCTTTGCTGGTTCCTGTCCCCATG
Organism: Rhinopithecus bieti; assembly: GCF_001698545.2. Lineage (NCBI taxonomy): Eukaryota > Metazoa > Chordata > Mammalia > Primates > Cercopithecidae > Rhinopithecus > Rhinopithecus bieti. The sequence goes on from NW_016815448.1 coordinate 277,413, forward strand.
GTAGTTAGGCTGGCAGCGTGTATAGGATTTGGCTTAGAAGATTGACAACATTGCCTTTGAGCCCTTCTTTGCTCCTCCTCCCTCTCCCCTCCCATCAGACTCCTCTCTGGAGTCTGCTCTGTGAGGCCCCTACTCTGTGGTCTCCCAGCGGCCTTCTCAGCCTTGACTTCCAGAAGGGGGCTGTGCAGTGTCCGGGGTGTGCAGGCCCCAGACATGGGGCAGGCTCACGGAGATCCGCGTGCTGGTCTAGTGTCAAGGCGGGCCCAGAGACTGGGCTGGGTTGGCGTCTGCCTGCTGTGGTCATGTGCCCTCCCTTGGGCCTGACTGTGTCCTCTCTCCAGACTTGTTGCAGGGAGAGGTGACAGATGCCAGCCTAGTTCTGGCCTCTCAGAGCAGCGTGGCAGCTCCCTTTCGCTCAGGCCCAGCCTGGGCCTCCCTGCTGGCCGACCTCTGAGGAGAGGGTGCTCCAGAGCTTCCCAAGGAACAGTTTCCCGAAGCAGCCAGGCCAGCCCAGAGGGGCTGTGGCCAATCCTGAAGCTTCATGTTCCTGCTGACATTTTTTCTAAGCCTTCTCTTGCTTTCCTCTTAAATGCCAATCTGGAGAGTCTCCCTTAGGAGAAATGGACCCCAGCCAGGAAGAAGAGTTGAGTTGTATTTAAAACACGAGCTCCCCCTAAAGCATCCTTCTCTAGCTTCTAAGGAGAGGCAGAGACTGGCAGGCAGGACTCAGCAGGGAAAGGTCCCCCCCGACCTGCTCAGTTAGGCCCTAGGCCCAGCTCCACCCAGCCTGTGGCCCCCAGAGTTTGGGTAAAGAGTTCCCTGGGCCCTAAGGAACCCTGAGAGAGCATTTGAGGGGTGCCACCACAAAGTTGGCAGTAAAACCCTCCCCCTCCAAGTCCAGTCCTAGAGAAGGAGCTGGCAACCTTGCCTTGCTTTATAAGCCAAAGCCTCTTAGGGCTTGAGCTTAGATGTAGTCTTTGAACTGTGGCTGGTGCCCTGCCCCATCAGGGAGCCAGTGGGAGACATCTTGTGAGCATCTTTGTTTTCCATAAGAGCAGGTTGTCTGGGGATGGGCCAGAGGAAGAGGCAACCTGGAGTCAACCAAGAGGAGGCCTTAACCAAGTCTTAACCAGAGAGGTTTACAAAGCCTTGAAAGCACTTCAAGGCAGGAAGCACTGAGTCCACGTGGTTGTCTCGCTGTTTCCTTTCCTTACACTCAGTTCTCAGTCTTTAAATGATCACTTGGCTGTGAAGTTAGGGATGTTTGGGGTCTGAACTGAAGTTGAAGAAAAGAAGAAATGGGCCAGGCGCGGTGGCTCAAGCCTGTAATCCCAGCACTTTGGGAGGCCAAGACGGGCGGATCACAAGGTCAGGAGTTCAAGACCATCCTGGCTAACATGGTGAAACCCCGTCTCTACTAAAAATACAAAAAACTAGCCGGGCGACCTGGCGGGCGCCTGTAGTCCCAGCTACTCGGGAGGCTGAGGCAGGAGAATGGCGTGAACCCGGGAGGCGGAGCTTGCAGTGAGCTGAGATCCGGCCACTGCACTCCAGCCTGGGCG
>NW_016815448.1:279243-327209 GCF_001698545.2 Rhinopithecus bieti
AAAAAAAAAAAAAAAAGAAAAAAAAAAAAGAAAAGAAAAGAAGAAATGATTTAAGCTTTGTTTAAGATTAGGGGCCAGGTGCAGTGGCTCACGCCTGTAATCCCAGCACCTTGGGAGCCCGAGGCGGGTGGATCACCTGAGGTCAGGAGTTCCAGACCAGCCTGGCCAACATGGCAAAACCCAGTCTCTCCTAAAAATAAAAATAAAAAAATTAGCCAGGTGTGGTGACACATGCCTGTAATCCCAGTTACTCAGGAGGCTGAGGCAGAAGAATCGCTTGAACTTGGGAGGTGGAGGTTGTAGTGAGCCGAGACCGCACCACTGCCCTCCAGCCTGGTGTCAGAGCCAGACTTTGTCTCAAAAGAAAAAAAAAAAAAAAAAAGGATTAGAAGAACCCCACTACTACCCTCTGGTCACCCACTCACACAGACACCAAAGCTGAAGCCCACACCTCACCATCCTCATGCTCAGCCCTGGGACACCCCAGGCACAGTGTCTCCTTCGTTTTCTGTAAGGGTGGGCTAAAAGCAGGGATGGACAAGGCCTGTGGGTACTTCTCATGGTCACTTCCTTCTTGCTTACAGGGTGCCCGAGGCAACGATGGTCAGCCAGGCCCTGCAGGGCCTCCGGTAAGTTCATTTTATCCTCAGCAGGTCATTGTTGTTGCTGTGCTCTAAGTCCTATTAAGCAGCCCGGTGAAGTCTGCAGGGTTTATTGGGTGCAACCACAGCAGCACTCAGATGTCTACTGGAAAGGAGGAAGAAAGAGAAGTAGTTTTTAAATATCACTTGAGTGTGTTGATAACAAGCTTTGAAGCATGGGCTCATTTTCCTCAGCCATCCTTTCAGCAGTCTTTTTAGAGGAGGAAGGTCAATAGAGATTCTGCTTCTCACCACAGATGTAGTCAGAAACTTGCTTTGCCTTCTGAAGCCAGGCAAAAGTTCCTGGGGACGCTGGCAATGGGGACAATTTTCATCCAAGGCTTTTTAGCCACAATGGACATGGAGTGAAATCAGTATAGAGGAGGGAAGGAGTGTGAGGGGTGGGGGTGGCTTGCTTTGGAGGTCAGAACTGGCATTCACCTCTCTTCTCATCTGCCTACTCTCTCCAGGGTCCTGTCGGTCCTGCTGGTGGTCCTGGCTTCCCTGGTGCTCCTGGAGCCAAGGTACACGCCCTGTTATCCAGTCAGGAATTTCTGGGTGCTGAGAAGCTGTCCTTTCCCTGTAACCCTTGCTCATTGCTCCCTCAACAACCACCTGCTCCCTTCTGAGAAGTAGCTCCCCACCACCCCACCCACTGCCCCCTCCGTCTAGGCAGGGCAAAAAGCCAGACACTCGTAGCCTCGCCTGGAGGGAAAGTAAGACAGAAGATAAAACGTGGGAGATCCAGTTACAACTTTGGAGTGGGGAGAGGTGGACAGAGAAGAAGATGGGGATACACCAGAGGCCTGGCAGGGGCAGAAAGCCAGGAGTGGCAGCAAAGGGAAGCAAACCTAGGGGAGATCCAACAGCTGAGCAAGCTCGGGGCCCTGACGGGCACTGGAGGGAACTGGACAGGGAAGAGGGCACAGGCAGGGAGCCTCTGCTGCCCTCCAGGTTTCTGCTTCATTTGGGGTGCCTGGCTCTTCCAAGCCATGTTAATGGAGTTCTCTGGAGGATTACTAGAGGCCAGTGGGAGGCCAGCCAGTTCAGGGCCAGGCCCCTCAGCCCAGGAGGGATTCCAGTGTGAACGTCCCTGGGAATGAATAAGGAGCCTCCATGTGTCACTGGCATCAGGTTGCTTTTCCCCTCCTGGGGGTTTCCATGGCAACCAGACAGTGTCTGAGGTCCCGGGAGCCGGGTAAAGGAGACTCATTGTGAAGAGGGACAGCGGAAGGTGAGGGGGGCTGACCTTTGGAAAATAATAATTACCAAAGTGAAGCAGGAATGTTCTGAGAAGAAACCTGAGGAGGCTCTGCCCTCTCTCCAGGTCGGCAGCCCTCCCCAGGGACTCTGCCATCTAGAGTGGGTTGTAATTTTTAGGAAAAAATGAAAGTAAAAGCACAAGCCATTTTGGGGGCAGGGGGCTTGCCAGAGGCCCCCCCTAAGGGGAATTGGGCTGCATTGAGAGCAAGGAGGGGCAGAGTCCCCATGTGCTTTTGTCTTGGATTTCTGGCTTACTGAGAACAGACTGGGGCCAGGACCGGGGTGTCACTCTTCACCTGTCAGTCAGATGGGAGTGAGGTGGTGCTCTGAGCCCGGATGTTCAGAGACTTAGAAGTGACCTCAGTTCCTCAATAATATAGAAAAACAGGAGGTGGGAGGAGAGAGCGGTGTCCATCCATTATCCCAGGGTGCCAAGATGGCAGCCCACGCTTTTCTGATGGTGTCGATGGAACCGTGGGTTGTCCATTGCTATAGTACGTAGCTGTGCTGTGGCACGTGGAGGCTTACTGTGTAGAGAGGAGGTGAGCAGTAGAGGAGGCAGGTGTGGGAAGTCATCAAGTCATTAGCTCAGTCAGGCAGGGACAGAAATGGCAACATGACCTGTGTGTGTACGCGCATGTTCAGGTATGGGCTTGGGTGCATGTGCGTAATCCAGGGCTGTGCTCGCAGCTGGCCCTGAGCTGTTGCCTGCCCACTAGAGGTCTGTGTCCCCTCTCTTCTTCATTTCATCCTTCCTGTCTCTTCCCAGGGTGAAGCCGGCCCCACTGGTGCCCGTGGTCCTGAAGGTGCTCAAGGTCCTCGTGGTGAACCTGGTACTCCTGGGTCCCCTGGGCCTGCTGGTGCCTCTGTAAGTGCAGCTTCTCTTTGGCCTGGGGGGTCTGGGGTCTGTGGGCTTGGAATTCTTGACTCTGTACTTTGCTCTGACGGCCATGGGCTCCAATCACCAAACCTTCATTCTGGCCCAATGCCTGTCCCCATCTCTAGATGTATCCCCTTCTATCCCATCTTCCCCATGAAACATATGGTGGGAATGTCCCTGAAATGGACAGCACCTATGCCAGGTCCCTGGATCTGGACCCTGGAGGGCTGGAGGGGGTTGGGGTTCATTCTTTGCTGCTTATTTGACAATGTCTCCTTTCTCAGGGGAACCCTGGAACAGATGGAATTCCTGGAGCCAAAGGATCTGCTGTGAGTGTTGCCCCTGGACTTCGCTCCCCCAAGCGAGCCTGGTCCTGTCTCTCCCCTCTCCTGACACCCCTCCCTTCTGCTCATGCTGACAGGGTGCTCCTGGCATTGCTGGTGCTCCTGGCTTCCCTGGGCCACGGGGACCTCCTGGCCCTCAAGGTGCAACTGGTCCTCTGGGCCCGAAAGGTCAGACGGTAAGAGCCCAAAGTGACCCCCAAGTCCCATTGACATCTCTGGAGTCAAACCCCATCACCCCTCTTTCCCACGCTCTCCTGCCCTGGCCTCACAGCGGCCTCCATCCAAGGGCATCGTGAACAGGGGTTCTGGGGTGGGGCAGGCTCCCTGGAGAGAATCTGGTGTGAGAACCTGCCTCTCTTTTCAAGGGTGAACCTGGTATTGCTGGCTTCAAAGGTGAACAAGGCCCCAAGGGAGAACCTGTGAGTATCTGCCCCCACGCCCTTGTCTTTTCTACTGCTGTTCTGTGGGTCACAGGCCTCCTCATCTCCTCCCCACTGCCCCACCGGCCCACCGCCTACCTCCTCCGGGGCTCTATCCCCCAGTCTGGGTCCTTTCAGATTATGCCTGGAGGAGACTTAACAGGGCTGAGAAGGCCCAGATACAGCTTCAGCTCCCATCCTCGGCTTGGCCAGTGTGAACAGTTACGTCCTCTTGTTTCCCTCTGCTCTGCCATGGCTGGTCCTTTATGGCCTCTCATCCTCAAGCCCCCCGCCCTGAAACAGTTGCCAAGGCTATTTCCTCCACACTCTGAGTCGAGGCTTGCTCCAGGGCCAGGTGAAGGCTCACTCTGTTTCTCTTTTTTGGTGGTCCTCAGGGCCCCGCTGGCCCCCAGGGAGCCCCTGGACCCGCTGGTGAAGAAGGCAAGAGAGGTGCCCGTGGAGAGCCTGGTGGTGTTGGGCCCATCGGTCCCCCTGGAGAAAGAGTAAGTGAATGAGGAGGCTCTATCCCACGGGGGCTGTGATCTCGAGAGGGAAGTGGAGTCCTTGTGGTCCGTGTTCTGGTCGTGGCCCATGACTTTTCCGCATGTCATCCTCCTCTTTCTCCATCCACACCATGGGGAGAGGGAGTCTGACCCTGAGTTGTGCCCCCCACTGCCAGGCTGACATGAAACAGTCTGAACTCCTTCCCAGGAAGCGGGGACAGGCTCCAGAAGTTAACCTCTGAGAATCCTGCAGACCACAGTTACTGCTCCCCAGAAATTGGGATTGGTGGGTTAGTGGGATGGACCCGCTGGAGCCTGGCTGGGTTAGGGGCCATTCTCATTCACTGCCTCTCCTCCCTGTGTCTCTTTAGGGTGCTCCTGGCAACCGCGGTTTCCCAGGTCAAGATGGTCTGGCAGGTCCCAAGGTGAGTGGGAGAAGAGGGGCTGGGGTCCTTCTTTGCATCGCTGGTCACATGGTATCCCACTGACTCCCTGTGTACCCTTGTGTAGGGAGCTCCTGGAGAGCGAGGGCCCAGTGGTCTTGCTGGTCCCAAGGGAGCCAATGGTGACCCTGGCCGTCCTGGAGAACCTGGACTTCCTGGAGCCCGGGTAAGTAGCAGAGCCGCTGTTGCCCTTGGCTTCAGACTTTGGGCAGACCCTCAGGCCCTTCCTGGCTGGCTCCCTCCAGCCCTGCACTGCCAGGATTGGGAGGTCCTGGGGCCGGCTCCTGACCCCACCCTCTTCTCTCTCCTGAACAAAGGGTCTCACTGGCCGCCCTGGTGATGCTGGTCCTCAAGGCAAAGTTGGCCCTTCTGTAAGTCTATCCTCTGAGGGCTGCTGGAGGGTGAGGGGATCTCCCTGGGGAGGCAAGAGAAAAGAGAGATGGAGTTTGGGTTGGGGAGGCCTGGAGTACTGTGAATTTTGAGAATTGCGGTAGGGAGTAGATGGTAGGCACTGGGGCCAGATGTAGCCTGTGCAGTAGCCGTGAGCTCTGAAAATGCCACTCCATTATGCATTTGGGGCTTATCCTTGGAGGAATGATGACATTGTGTGTGCACTTTCTTGGGCAGCTTTCTAAGCTCAGCGGTGTCTTGCTGTAGATGGGCCCATGAGTGTGGTGTGGTCAATCTTAGATACTGAGCATGTGTGACTGGTGCCAAGTTCTGGGTCTACCATGTAGGCCCTTAGTGGATGCTAGATGGATGGATGTAGTCAGAGTGTCTATGTTATGAGAATGGTGTTCTCTCTTTCAGGGAGCCCCTGGTGAAGATGGTCGTCCTGGACCTCCAGGTCCTCAGGGGGCTCGTGGGCAGCCTGGTGTCATGGGTTTCCCTGGCCCCAAAGGTGCCAATGTAAGTAATAATTTGTTCTTCCATTTCCTTCCATGTGGTGCTACCTACCTCCCTGACCTCTTGGGGAAAGGGCTGGGTCCTGAGTAGAGTTTAGCCAGGGACAGTGATGAGTGGGGCTCCTGTGCCATGGGTGGCAGTGGGGGTCTGCATGTGATTTGGGGAAAATCCACAGCCCCAGAGAGCGTCGGGGCATTGCAGCCATACATTGTTCCATGTGGCAGTGCCCAGCAGGCTGGCTACCATCATGGCCCCTGAACAGAAGGGCTGGTAATTTGCTTTATCTCGGCTGTCCATCAGGATGTGGCCCCAAGCCTCAGTTCCTGCAGCCTGCTCTGCCCCTAACTCCCTACCAAATCATCTGCCCCACGGCCCTGCTCTCTCTTTCCTCTAGGGCGAGCCTGGCAAAGCTGGTGAGAAGGGACTGCCTGGTGCTCCTGGTCTGAGAGTAAGTATCCTTCCCCACTGCCCATGGTTTGGTGTTGGCTGGGCATTTGCAGGGAGGACAGGGGAATGGCATCCCCGTGGCATGGTCCTGGGACCTCTTGTATTGAGTGTTGATCCCTGTGGCTGAGCCCTATGTTGGCTGGGCCCTTTGGGTGTCTACACAGGGAGACTTCTGGTTGCCATTGGTCAGCAGGCCAGGGAGCTGGGGAAGGCTTCCATGCTGAAAACAGCTAAGAAAAGATGGGGCCTGGGAAGGAAGGGAGGGAAAGGTGTGGAAATGGGGTTCAGCTGGGGTATTGTGGAGGTCTGGAAACTGTGGGCCAGAAGTACCTTTGCCCAGTCCTAGGGGGACTTCAAGAGGGAAAATAACGTATCATTACATTGTCTTTTTCTCTTCCCTCTAGGGTCTTCCTGGCAAAGATGGTGAGACAGGTGCTGCAGGACCCCCTGGCCCTGCTGTAAGTACCTTCCTAGCCTCCCCAGGTGACCCTGGGGGCAGGGGCTGGGAGGGGTGGGGGTGGGAGACCACAGATCCATCCAATAATGGAGCTGACAGATGTGGATGTGGGCTAAGCTGGTACACCAGACTCACTCTGAGCTGAGGCAAGGTGTCCCAGGAGGCTGTGTGGACCCACGTTGGTGGAGAGGAGTGTGGGTGGCTAATGGGAGTGCAGCGAGGCATGCACGTACTATCTGAGCAGCGCAGGAAGACGCCTGTCCTGCCCACCCTGCTGACCTCCCCTGGGCCCTACTAGCTGTGGCTCTCAGGGTCTCTGGAACACTGGCTCAGCTCACCTTTTCTTTTCCTCTGCAGGGACCTGCTGGTGAACGAGGCGAGCAGGGTGCTCCTGGGCCATCTGGGTTCCAGGTAGGTGGCTGGACCAGGCTCTCTGTCCAGTTCTTTGCCATATCAAGGGTGTCCTGGGACAGCAGCAGGCACCATCACTGGAGGGCCCATGCCTCTTGCAGGGTGCCAAGCATTGAACTTTCCCTGCACCCCTGGCTCTCATTGCTGTTGCCTCCTTCCTTTGGGTCTACCATATACTGTGCCTCCCTGGGGGCCAGGGCAGCAAACTCACTCCTTTGATAATGCTTGTCACTTTGGCTTCTAGGGACTTCCTGGCCCTCCTGGTCCGCCAGGTGAAGGTGGAAAACCAGGTGACCAGGTGAGTATGGGGCTCTTTGGACCTGCAACCTGTTTAGATGGGAAGGTCGTTTCTGATGCCTGGGAGGCAAGGGCAAGAGGGCATGAGGAGCCCTGTGAGGCCTGGGAATGTCCTGGACCCACATCCCAGCCTCCACAGATGACACAGTCCCCAATGGGAGGAGTGATGTTCAGCCCCGCCGTGGAGGACTGTTCAGGGGTCTGTGACATGAAGACTTCACTCTCACACATCTTTCTTTATTCTCCAGGGTGTTCCCGGTGAAGCTGGAGCCCCTGGCCTCGTGGGTCCCAGGGTGAGTGTCCTGTTGGCCACTGCAGGCGGCCTTCTTGGGCCTGCCCTGGGTTCTAGGCTCCTGCTCCTTTCCCCACCTCCCTGCTTCTCCCTGGGCCTTCTCCCCCATTGCTCTTGGTTGATCACTTCTTGGTGTCTCTGCTGCAGGGTGAACGAGGTTTCCCAGGTGAACGTGGCTCTCCCGGTTCCCAGGGCCTCCAAGGTGCCCGTGGCCTCCCCGGCACTCCTGGCACTGATGGTCCCAAAGTAAGTGAGGCTGTGTCCTGTGGGGGTCTTCTCAGCAGCCTGGGAGTCCCACTGAACAGGGAGAAGGGGAGCAGGCTCAGGAGGAAGGAAGAATAGAAGTGGGGGGCGGAAGATGGAGCTGGAAAGGAGGTATACACGGGAGGAAGGGAAGGAAGAGGGGTTTGGGGCCCTGGTTACCCAGACTCCACGAACAGGGGTTCAAGGGGAGGTGCTGTCCACTACAGACTCCCTCTTACCTCCCTTCCAGGGTGCATCTGGCCCAGCAGGCCCCCCTGGGGCTCAGGGCCCTCCAGGTCTTCAGGGAATGCCTGGCGAGAGGGGAGCAGCTGGTATCGCTGGGCCCAAGGGTGACAGGGTAAGTACTGGGGTTACGGCCTCTCACCAAAAATGTGGCTTTGCCACATTCCTGCCCCTTGTGATCGCTTCCATTCCCTCATGGCACCTGGTGATGAGGGTTTCTGTTAGCCCTTCTTGAGGAGCTTAAAGACTCCTTTCCAAAGCTCCCTGCCTTTTAGTGACATCCTCTCCCCCTTTTCCTTCATCTTGCCCCTGCTGCTCCTGACCCACCCTGAGACCACAGCAAATCCCTCTTGGGCAGGGACTGGGCTCTCCCTAGCACCCCAGCCTCGGTGGGACTGAGCCAGCCACAGGGGTCCTGGGGTGCCCGGCTGAGGTGGCTGGTTTTCTCTTTCCCCAGGGTGATGTTGGTGAGAAAGGCCCTGAGGGAGCCCCTGGAAAGGATGGTGGACGAGTAAGTGAATGCGGGTTGCCGGACTGCTGGGCATTAGGATCCCAGCCCCGCACCCAGGAGAGATGGGAAGGGGGCTGGGCAGTCTGCCAGTGGGGTCCCTGGTCCTGTTCTGTGGGGGCTGGGCAACTGCAGGGACTTCTCTGTTAAACTGGGGCCAGAGGGTAAGTGGGAGCTCTGGAGGCGGTGGGAGGGCACACCAAGGTCCTCTTGGTGTGGAGTCCCATGTGCTCGGCTGGCTCAGCCTGTCTCCCTTACCTCTACCTGCTCTCCCCGCAGGGCCTGACAGGTCCCATTGGCCCCCCTGGCCCGGCTGGTGCTAATGGCGAGAAGGTGAGTCCTGGCTCCTTGCCTCTCCACGCCTTGCCTCCCTGTCATGCCTCCTTCTTATCTCCTGCCAAAGGCTGTTCTGTCTTGTCCTCACTCACCAGTCACCTTCCTGCTCGCCGGGGCTGTGAGGGGTGAAGAGGGGGTCCTCTCAGAAGTGAAGTGTTCCCTGTCAGATGGGACAGCTGGGCTGGGGGTAAAAGTGCATTCAGCAGAGGCCGAGAAGGTGCGCGTGTGGGCTGCACAGTAACACAGGCTGTGCCGGGGGACCTGGAGCCCCCTCCCCACGAGCAAGGCCCCCCAAATGCACTTTGCCCTCTCCCACTCTGACTCCCCACCTTCTCACCCCTGGTTCTTCCTCCTCTCCCTGCCCTTAGGGAGAAGTTGGACCTCCTGGTCCTGCAGGAAGTGCTGGTGCTCGTGGCGCTCCGGTGAGTGTCTGCCCCTCTGAGCCTGGCTCTGCCCTCAGCCCCCAGGAGCCAAAGAGCCAGGGAGCCTGCGTGGGCCCTCATGCTGCGTGGTGGCCCTGTGTGCTGCCAGGCACTGGCTCCCTCCCTGCCCGCTGGGTCTAGGGAGGGAGGAGAGATGGGAAGGGAAGGGGGAAGGCACATCACTCCCATGATGTGCTCAGGTTGAGGGCTTTTGGGTTAACAGAGCCTCAGCCTGTATTCAGGACTAAGGCTGCTTTCAGATGCCGGTGTCTGGGGAACAGGAGGCTGGGCAGGGCCCAAAGGGCTCTCGGAGGGGAGAAGAAGCAGGTCAGGCAGCGGGGCCTGACCTCTCGCCACGCCCCCTTCTCTCACAGGGTGAACGTGGAGAGACTGGGCCCCCCGGACCAGCAGGATTTGCTGGGCCTCCCGTGAGTATCTCTCTCCATCCGCCTGGCTCCCTCCACTCAGGCCAGCTCCACATCCAGCACCCTCAGGCATCAGAGCTTGTTGGGGAGGGAAATGGACTCTCCTCTCCTTTCCTTTGCCGCCTCCATACCAAGAGAACCATCATGTCCAGGCCAGGGTGGACACACATGCAGATACTCAGAGTCTCCTGCTCTTCTGGAAGAGCTCCAGGGCTTTGGCCTGCCCCTCACTCGCCCGCCTCCTCCCTCCCATTATAGGGTGCTGATGGCCAGCCTGGGGCCAAGGGTGAGCAAGGAGAGGCCGGCCAGAAAGGCGACGCTGGTGCCCCTGGTCCTCAGGGCCCCTCTGGAGCGCCTGGGCCTCAGGTGGGTAACACTGCACTCCCCCAAGAATTGTTCCCTCAAGGAAGGGCTCCTGGGGTGCAGATGGGGAGGCCCCAGCAGGCTGCACACAGAGGATGGTTCACAGGCCTGGGAACACCCCCATGTAGGTAGAAGGAGCTTTCATAGTCCCCATGTGGCATGTGGGCTGTGTGGGTGGGGTGGAGGGACTGACAGAGTACAGGTTGGCCACCGACAGCCATAACCAAGCTGCTGGTCTCCTGGAGAGAAGGGAGCGGTGGCAGGAAGAGCTTCCCGGGAGGCCAGACCCCAGACCAGTTCCGTGGTTGCCTGACGGGCTTCTACTAGAACACAAGTCTCCTGCGGCAGAGAGGACAGGCTTGCCTGGGGCAGCCCCTTCAGGCTGGGTTTTTAGTGCCAAGAAAGCTGCCTCTTTGAAAACCTCAAGGGTCCATTGTTGGGGCTCAGACAGAAGCCCACCGACTTCCCCGGGTACTGGGCCTCACTGTCTCCCTCTTTCCTTCCCAGGGTCCTACTGGAGTGACTGGCCCTAAAGGAGCCCGAGGTGCCCAAGGGCCCCCGGTGAGTGAGGCCTCTCACAACCCACCCTGCACCTCACAAAGAGGGCCTGGTCCCAGAGGCTCCCATGGCGGGGGGTGTTCTGGGATGCCCCCCACTCTTTACCCAGCCCTGCGTTGGCCCCTAGCCTAAGGCCACCCACAGCCAGGTGGGAGAGAGGGCGCCTGTGGGCTGAGCACACAGTGGTCCCGGATTCCCCAGCTTGAGGCTTGCCCCTCGGTCAGCTCCCTGAAGTGCTGACTGCCGAAGTCCGAGGCAGGGGAACAGCCTGTGCCTGCTTCTATGGCCAGACCCGGGGGCCCTTTCTCCCTCCCTGGCTCCCCCTTGCTGCTTTGCAGCCCCTCACCCTTTCCACACCAGGCTCTGAGACCACACCCCCTGCCCATTTGAATCTCGAACCTCCTGAGGGCTTGAGGTTCTCAGGGACTCTCCTCTCCCCACACAGGGAGCCACCGGATTCCCTGGAGCTGCTGGCCGCGTTGGACCCCCAGGCTCCAATGTAAGTGATTCTCCTGGCATGAGAAGCGCAGGCGGCATGGAATAGCCTGGCCCAGCACCCAACAGGGTCTGGAGAGCTCCAGGTGACTGCCCTGCTAGCTCGGTGGGTAGGACAGGGCCGCCATGATTACCTTCATTCTGGACAGATGTTTCTTCAGCATGTTCTGTGCACCTGCCTGTGTGCTTTAAAGCAAGTCCACATGTCCTGGGTCAAGCTCAGGGGTCAGAGGGGCAGGGGTGGAGCAGCTCCTGAGGAAGAGGGATTGAGGATAAAGGGAGGAGGAAGGAGGGATTCCAAGTAGATGGGAGAAAGCAAAGTGAGCAGGGGCTGGAGAAGCCAGAGCTGGCTTCCCAGAGCTGTCTTACATGGTGAGAAGGTTGCAGAGGTAGATTGGGGTGGGGGTTAAGTTGCCCTTAGTGTGGGGAGGTAGAGAAGCCCCCAGAGAGGAAACTGCTGTCGATGAGGCCATAGTGACTTTGGCAGCCTGGATGAGGAAGGGTGAGATGAGCCCTCACTTTCCGCATTTTCTCCTTCTAGGGCAACCCTGGACCCCCTGGTCCCCCTGGTCCTTCTGGAAAAGATGGTCCCAAAGGTGCTCGAGGAGACAGCGGCCCCCCTGGCCGAGCTGGTGACCCTGGCCTCCAAGGTCCTGCTGGACCCCCTGGCGAGAAGGGAGAGCCTGGAGATGATGGTCCCTCTGTAAGTCCCTCACCAGGCCCATGCCAAGGTCCCCGGGAGCAGGGTCGTGAGTGGCTTCTGAGCTCACAGAGCATGGGGTGGGAGGGAGCAGGGGCCATGAGGATGCCAGGGAGCGGGGCTGCACAGACAGAGCTATGCTGAGAAGGCGGAAGAGGCTGGGCTACTCTGTCAGTTCTCATCTCCCGCCTCTCCTCTCTCAGGGTGCCGATGGTCCACCAGGTCCCCAGGGTCTGGCGGGTCAGAGAGGCATCGTCGGTCTGCCTGGGCAGCGTGGTGAGAGAGGATTCCCAGGCTTGCCTGGCCCATCGGTGAGTGTGGGGTGTCCCTCCCTCCATCCAAGCTGGGCCCTGCCTGCCAAGCCTTCTGCCTCCCTCAGCACCCTCAGGACTGTCCCTTGTCTGCCCTCTCCCTGAAGGGTCAGTGGGCCCTGGGCAGGGGTGCTTACCATGTGCGCTCATCGTCCTTGTCTCTGTCCCTCCAGGGTGAGCCTGGCAAGCAGGGCGCTCCTGGAGCATCTGGAGACAGAGGTCCTCCTGGCCCCGTGGGTCCTCCTGGCCTGACTGGTCCCGCAGGTGAACCTGGACGAGAGGTGAGCAGTGGGACCCCCTGGGGTGGCCCTGATTGGGGAGAGGGGCCCTGTGAGTCTCTGTGCTGGGCCAGCCAGAGCAAGTCCCAGGCAGGGCGCTGGAGAAGCAGGTGGCAGCGTCAGCTGACAGGCCTGAGAGCCTAGGTGCAATGGGAAGGTTGTGGGGGAGAGAGACGGGCATAGAGACCAAGAGCTGCTTCCAGAAGGAGGAGGAAAACTCAGTGAGGAAGCTTTGGCTTCAAAGTGTGAGTGAGTTAGGCAGAAGAGGAGAGGCCTGGGCTTCTGAGGGGGGCTGGGGGAGCAGAGGTGGAGATGGGCAGGAAGCAGCTCTAAATGCATTCTTGTTTCTCTTTGTCCAGGGAAGCCCCGGCGCTGATGGCCCCCCTGGCAGAGATGGCGCAGCTGGAGTCAAGGTGTGTCTGGTGTCTGTGTGTGCAGTGGGATGGGGAGGACATTGCCTCGGGCCTGACAGGTTAGTCGGGGGTGGCTGGTTGGAACCAGTCTCATCTCAGCCTAGAAGGACCTTCTGTTCCTGTCTCTTCTGGAACATTCTTCTCTGAGCCTGAGACCTCTCTCCTGACAGGGTGATCGTGGTGAGACTGGTGCTGTGGGAGCTCCTGGATCCCCTGGGCCCCCTGGCTCTCCTGGCCCCGCTGGTCCAACTGGCAAGCAGGGAGACAGAGGAGAAGCTGTAAGTATCCTGAATTCAGTAAAAGCTGCCTTCCCCTGAGCGGTGGGGCTGAGGCAGTCCCTGGGTTTAGGCAGTCTCTGGACTACAGAGTATTGGCCTCAGTGCCCAGCCGGGGGCAGATGCAGAGGAGGCCTTCACCTGTCTTGGCTTTTCTCTGACGCTGCACTCACTCTCTCCTCAGGGTGCACAAGGCCCCATGGGACCCTCAGGACCAGCTGGAGCCCGGGGAATCCAGGTGAGTATCCAAGTGTCCTGCACTGAGTCCCCACCAGGGGTAGGCCTCGAGGGCAACCGGCCTCCAGGTGGTTCCCGGGCCTCCAGCCCTGTGGTTCCAGGGATTCCTCAGCTTGGGTGGGACAGGAGGGGGCTCCTGTCCTGGCCCTGACCTGACTCAATCTGTGTCTATCTTGTTCCCAGGGTCCTCAAGGCCCCCGAGGTGACAAAGGAGAGGCTGGAGAGCCTGGCGAGAGAGGCCTGAAGGGACACCGTGGCTTCACTGGTCTGCAGGGTCTGCCCGGCCCTCCTGTGAGTGTCACTGCCTGCGTGGGACTTCCTGAGGCCTCCTGCCACTCAGAGCCCACTTGAGCTCCCTGTGCTGCCAGGACAGCTTGGGATCACCCTAAGCAGTTTCTAGGACTTCCTCAGGGCTGGAGGGAGGAGGAAGTGGAAAAGGAATGCGGCTGGGACATAAAGCTGCTCCCCCAGCTCCCAGGATATAGATAGATATGTCTGTGCTGACCGCGGTTTTTTGCCTCTTCCTTCTACACAGGGTCCTTCTGGAGACCAAGGTGCTTCTGGTCCTGCTGGTCCTTCTGGCCCTAGAGTAAGTGACTTGGAGTTGGAAGATGGAGGGGGCCCTTCAGAGGGTGCGGGCCTGTGTTCTCATGAGGAGGGAAATGCTGCTGCTTCTGGGGAAGCTGTGGGCTCAGGGGTCCTCACTCAGCAGTGGGGGCAGGACTGGCTCATGTGCCTATGGCCAGAAAAGCACTTGAGGCCACAGTGGCTGTAAGACAAACACGAAGCAGCTCTCGCTGCCAGACAGACCTCTGGTAACAGCATTTTACAAAGAGGAGCTTAGGAGGGTAGGCAGGCCATGGGGCTATCCTGCTGGTTCTTGGCTAAATAGAGACCACCTTAGACTTCCATGACTGAGCATGTGAAGAACTGGGGGTGGAGTGGCTGGTGCTATCAGGACAGCCACCTACCCAGCCCCGGCGACTCCCCAGCCTTCCCTGTGGTGACCACTCTTTCCTCACAACCGCTCTCTCTTGCAGGGTCCTCCTGGCCCTGTCGGTCCCTCTGGCAAAGATGGTGCTAATGGAATCCCTGGCCCCATTGGGCCTCCTGGTCCCCGTGGACGATCAGGCGAAACCGGCCCTGCTGTAAGTGTCCTGACTCCTTCCCTGCTGTCAAGGTGTCTCCAGCATCCGGGAGGCTTGAGCTCCTTTTTCCTCAGGGCCTCTTTTAGGGCATCAACCTGCAGTTAACAGTGATGGCACCCTTTATCCTGAGGCCTCCTCAGAGGTTCGCAGGGCCCATGATCAGTGCTGGGAAACTGAAGAGAAGGGTTAAGGAAGAAATAGGCATGGTGCTGTGGTTTCCTTGGTCCTGGCCTGCTACACCTCTGCCCCACTCATGGGACCGGGAAGAGGGATACTCTAGTACATTCTAGCAAATGGGGATGGACATGGAGGGGCACTTTCCCACGATCCTGGCTGATCTCTCTGTTTCCTGCTGCAGGGTCCTCCTGGAAATCCTGGACCCCCTGGTCCTCCAGGTCCCCCTGGCCCTGGCATCGACATGTCCGCCTTTGCTGGCCTAGGCCAGAGAGAGAAGGGCCCCGACCCCCTGCAGTACATGCGGGCTGACCAGGCAGCCGGTGGCCTGAGACAGCATGATGCCGAGGTGGATGCCACACTCAAGTCCCTCAACAATCAGATTGAGAGCATCCGCAGCCCCGAGGGCTCCCGCAAGAACCCTGCACGCACCTGCAGAGACCTGAAACTCTGCCATCCTGAGTGGAAGAGTGGTAAGCTTGGAGGACAGGATCCCCCGCCCCGGGGAAGCAGGGAGTCAGCCCTTAGGCACAGCAGCAAGGGAGGAGACGCCCCCTACTACAGGGCAGAGCTGGGCCTGGAAGTTTCTGCCAGAGGGTTCCTCTCTCATTTCACAGCAGAGAAGCTGCAGCCCTGGCACCTGTCCTGCCATGGCTACTTGACGAAGGTGACCTCAGGGTGGACTCCATCCACCAGCTGGGCACTGCTCCTGCCCTCTTGCATGTGTCCTTCCTTAGAGCTGGACTTAGCTCATGCAGATCTCCCTGCCCCTGCATCCTTCCAGGTTCCCCTCCTTTCAGGCCACATTGAACTTCATCCCTTGTCCCTGTAGGCCTTTCTGTCCCTTTCAGTCAGGCCTGGCCCTCTCAAGCTTTTGTGTCTGTGCCTGTCTGAGCCCCCATGGGTGCTGCCTCTTTCCCCTGCAGGAGACTACTGGATTGACCCCAACCAAGGCTGCACCTTGGACGCCATGAAGGTTTTCTGCAACATGGAGACTGGTGAGACTTGCGTCTACCCCAACCCAGCAAACGTTCCCAAGAAGAATTGGTGGAGCAGCAAGAGCAAGGAGAAGAAACATATCTGGTTTGGAGAAACCATCAATGGTGGCTTCCACGTGAGTACCTGGGTGCCCTAGATGATGAGCAGAGATGGCTCCTCACACTCTTTCTTTTATTTCTCTCCGGAAGCTTTTAGCACCTTCCCCATATTTTCCTCCAGTTTTCTGTTGGGCTTGAGAGGAGGGAAAGAGGAGGAAGAGTATTTTTTTCCCACGTGGAGGTGGGAAAAGAGGTCCTCTGAGCTTGCTCCACTCCTGGAAGCAAAAATATCCAACTGGCTCCCTGCTGCCCCAGCACCCTTGAGGTCCTTGAACCATGAACTCTTGGCAGCCCCTACAGTCCCTGGTCCCATTGAATGCCAGCTCCCAGGCCTCACACTGCTGCTGTCTGCCCCAACAGTTCAGCTATGGAGATGACAACCTGGCTCCCAACACTGCCAACGTCCAGATGACCTTCCTACGCCTGCTATCCACGGAAGGCTCCCAAAACATCACCTACCACTGCAAGAATAGCATTGCCTACCTGGACGAAGCAGCTGGCAACCTCAAGAAGGCCCTGCTCATCCAGGGCTCCAACGACGTCGAGATCCGGGCAGAGGGCAATAGCAGATTCACGTACACTGCCCTGAAGGATGACTGCACGGTGAGTGGGGCTGCCAGAGAGAAGAGCTGCCTGTGCCTGAGCTGCCTGGAGCAGGGCTGAGGGTTGGCCCGCAGCAGCTGTCAGGTCCTAAAGTGACAGGATCGTAAGAGGCATGAGTTTGAGGGTCATGTAGAGAAGATAGGCTGAGTGACAGGTGGGGGAGAGGCACATATCATTCATCTTCTCCATTCCCCTGACTCAGGGGAATAAAACCCTACCTGGAACCCAGTGATTGTTATAGAAGTGTTCTCACAATGTGTACAGGGTGAAGAAGAGGTCACAGGTTGGGAGCTCACTGTGGGGAGTGGGGAAGGATGGGAAGGGCAGAGTGGAGGAGGGCCCTGCTGCTAAGGATAGGAGTTGAAGTGGAGAGGCCTTTGGCAAGCCAAGAAGAGGTCTCAGGAACCCCCTCAGTGTGGTTCAACCTTGTAGGCTCTGATGCTCGCCAGTTTGTTCAGTTTTGGGCTCCTGGGCAGCTGGAACTGGGTAGCAAGGCATCTACTGAACAGAGCCTCCTCCTTTTTTCTGCCCTAGAAACACACCGGTAAGTGGGGCAAGACTGTCATCGAGTACCGGTCACAGAAGACCTCACGCCTCCCCATCATTGACATCGCACCCATGGACATAGGAGGGCCTGAGCAGGAATTCGGTGTGGACATAGGGCCAGTCTGCTTCTTGTAAAAACCTGAACCCAGAAACAACACAATCCGTTGCAAACCCAAAGGACCCGAGTACTTTCCAATCCCAGTCACTCTAGGACTCTGCACTGAATGGCTGACCTGACCTGACGTCCATTCATCCCACCCTCTCACAGTTCGGACTTTCTCCCCTCTCTTTCTGAGAGACCTGAACTGGGCAGACTGCAAAATAAAATCTCGGTGTTCTATTTATTTATTGTCTTCCTGTAAGACCTTCGGGTCAAGGCAGAGGCAGGAAACTAACTGGTGTGAGTCAAATGCCCCCTGAGTGACTGCCCCCAGCCCAGGCCAGAAGACCCCCCTTCAGGTGCCGGGCGCAGGAACTGTGTGTGTCCTACACAATGGTGCTATTCTGTGTCAAACACCTCTGTATTTTTTAAAACATCAATTGATATTAAAAATGAAAAGATTATTGGAAAGTACCTATTGACTTGTGGTTTGTTCTTTAGCTTCTTTTCCATTAATCCTCCATTCTGTAGGCATGCCCAAATAGCAGTCCTAAGGACTTCTTCTGTTGATTCTTCAACCTAGAGTAAGGACACTGAAGCCACACTGCTGAGGTTAGCAGCCTCACACAAACATGAACTTGCCTCTCTGGTAAACCTTGGCACTATGTGGAACCCATTGTTGAACAGGACCAGAGACCAAAATTTGGGAAGAGAGGTATGCCAGAGGGATGGCATTGCTCTTGAAGGGAAACACTGAACACAGCTCTATGACACATTAGTGCCCTGCCAGCTTAGGGTGTAAGACCACATGTGGGCTGCATCCTGCTGGATCGGAGACGTGGGAGATACTCCCTCGAGAAAGGGAGAAGATAGGGGAGTTAATCCTGCAGGGGCCCATGGTTAAGTGCACACAATCAATCTGAGTGATCTATTTATGTCCCCCTATAAGACGTTTGGTTGTAGGTCAAGGAGAGGTGGAAATGTGACCTGCCCCACCCATATTCCTCTTTCGTGTCCCCACCCCTCTAGCCCCCATTCTTCACTCCCTGGGCCTACACTTAAAAGTTTCCATGTACTCTGAAACCAGGCTTAAGAATGGACTGCTTCCCATTTCTTCCTACTCTTGGGTGTCCCTTGCCTTTCAATAACCTGGACAAGTGGCAACGATTAGCAAGTTGTCCCCTTCTCCAGTAGAGGGCCACAGTGACGGGAATGCGTGAAGTGGGCAAGGGACTCCAAATCAACCAGAGGGCAGTAGTATTTTGTGAAGTAAATTTCCAGATATTTGGCACAGCTGATAAAACAGAGCGCTACCCCTTTCTCTGTCCCCTTCTCCCATCCCTGCCCCTGCTTCCTCCACGTTAAGGTTGACAGCTTTTCTATTAAATAGTAAAAATAAATAAGATACTTGTGTTGGATTTGTATGTATTAATACTCAATTTATGATATAAATTATCACCAGATAATTATAATAATCTATACCTACATATTATTATATAATATATAGAATGTACCTATATATTATTATATAATATATACCTAGGTTTATATATGTATGTATATACACATAGATACATATACATCTACAATAATAATATATACCCCGTCAGAACTAGTTCATGACAAAGGAGTAAAATGAAAACATGATCACTGAAAACACATAATTAGAATAGCTATCTCATAAGTTAAACAACCCTTCCACCTACCAAGAGCACTAATTAGGGTCGGAAGAGAGGTGACATATATGAGTTCCTAGCTGGAGCTAGAGTGTTGAGCTCTGCTCCAACCTGTCAAACTCCAGAGCCTACTTACTCTTAATTAAGTAGTTCAGTAGATTGTGACCATCAGCTTAGACCTCTGCAAGATAAGTTCCAGGATCAAGGTGATTCCTTGCAGTTCACCTGCTTCTTGAGTGCCTAGTCAAACCTAGAAGTAATAGCAGCTGCCCCCTAGGTAACTGCCGCATGAAGCAGAAGGAAGAGCCCAGGGCGGTGCACAGAAAGCTCTACCTCTGCCTGCACTAGGGTCAGGTGGAAATCGCCACCCTGGCTGGCAGGGCTGTGCTCCCTGTGCTGCTTCCTTGTCCTCCCTTGGCCCAGAGGGGAAGGTGAGAATAACCAGGATCATTACTAACTTCTGTGATCCCTGATGCCTCCAGAAAGGAGATAGTCTCACTGGTCAGAATAACCTGTCGGATAAATTCCCGACCCCAGCAGGACTCAGGATAAATTCCACTCAGCAGGACTGAGTGGAAAGACCCAGCTTGCTGATTTTAAGGGGCTGGGCCAGGCTTTCCCTCTCTTGAGCCTTCTCATCTCCATGGAAGTGTCTGGCATCAAAGGCTTTGGACTAGGAGTTAGCAGTCTCAGCTCCTGCTAAGACTTACTTCCAAATCCCTTGGATACTGTGCAAATCACAGAACTTCTGAAGTGGGTTCCCTTCTAAACAACTGAAAGAACACAGAATCTTAAAGGAGTGCTAACCAGGTAATAAAGAATTTTATTTATCAAGGCAAAGAATAAGGATTATTTTGTCCAGAGAAAATACCTGGGACCCTATTGATTCATGTAGTGCTTTAAACAAATAGGCTGATTCTTTTAATAATTTCTTTCACACTTTCGGCTTGAATCCCTGAGAGTTGACCCAGAGATCGTGGAGGTCCTGCATTGAGGTACCTAGGGTTGCAGAACAGTTGGTGGAGATAAACTGTGGCCTATATAAGGCCTGGTGAGCATAAAAGATGTGTGATGGTGTTTTAAACTCTAGCTATGACTCTGGACAAAATGCATTAGAAATTGCAATCCTAGGCATACAGCAGGTACTCAATAAATACTTTCTCGAGTGAGTAAATAAATGAATGGACATCTCTGTATGCAGCAACTCTTCAACCAGGTGATACAGGATAAGTAGTTCGAGATAAGAAAGAGGTCACAGTACAGATAAGTATAGTTTCTGGCTAAGCCAGAAACTACAGAGAAGAGATAGCTAGCAAAGCCTCTCTCCAAGAAACACACTCTGAAAACTTCAATCCATCGGGAACACAATGGTGATGACAATGACACCAAAGCCAGCCACTTCCTCTTTCTATTCGGGGGTGCTGAGAGAATATTCCAGGCATTTGTTCAAGAATTGACAGACACTACAATAAAGCTATGCAGAACATCCCAAAGTGCAGTCTGAGATGATAATAATGTAAACAGATACGGAAATTGATAGTATTATCACATCGGATTTATTGCTATATGTTTTTAAAATGTAAGCGCTCTCATTCTAAAATAACAACTGGATTTTAAGATAATATCAAAAGCAAGAAATGTTACTAAGGCATATGATCACAAAAGAAAAATGTTTCAAAACTGAAGTACCAGTATGAGTATCTTTTTCAAAATTCCATGAAAAAGCTGCTACATAGGCTATTTGGAAAATAGGAAAACTAAAGAGCAAATGTAGCAATGTGAACATCTTCATGTGTTTAGGGCATGTTTTGATTAGGGCAACATTCTCAGAAACGGTGCACATTTGCTTCTGTGTAAGTGGTGATATCCCATCATCAATCCACATCAGTCATCACTGTCATGTACACGTGTCACTACATGATCCAGGGCAACACTGAAACTTAACCCTCAGCTTCTGGGTTCCTCCGTTATGGTCGAAGTCAGCCCAACAGTCGTGAAATTTAGCCTTAGTTTGAAGATTCAACACTATACAGATCATTACACAAATATTGAAAACCAAGCTATGGGAATGGAGACAAAAACTAATATACAACCCCAGCCACCATCTATTGTTGTTAGGGTTTCCTGAGGTCCCAGTGCTATGGGAAGAGCTAACTTCTGACACCTGACTACTCAAGCTTCTTAACTAGATTCTCTGCCATCCTGGGGCTGTAGCCTAACCTTAGGTGGCAGAGCAGGTGGAGATGACCCAAGAAACTTACAACCTCAAACCAGGATGTCTTATTCAAGACTGAATTCCAACCTCCAGGGGGCACTGAGTGCTCTGTCCTGGAAGGGAAAAGGGTAGCCCCGCTCTGCAAGTGGCAGATGGAGGAAAACGAGGCTGCTTGCTGTGACAGGAACTCATGGGAATGGGAGTACAATCAGTACAATCTCTTTCCTCCCATTCCATCCTGACCCACTTGGCAGGGAACTATTCTACGGTTCCCCCAGAGATCCCTACAAAGACACCCAGGCAATCAGAGGAGACACAGATGAATCAAAAGCAGGGTTTATTTTTCTATCAATCCCCAATCCATGTTCCAGCCAATGGATGAAGGGTGAATCAAGCCCCATGTAGACTCTTGGTAAAAACAATTCTAACGTTCTAAAAAAAAAAGCCAACACACTTCTTTCTTTTTGAAAAGCTCCCAGGCCTTTGGGAACAGCTGAAACAAATTCACATCCTGAATAGGTCTGTTTTCTCTTAGGTATTCGGATGGTTCCTCTCTGCTGCCACTTCTGCACAGATGAGGCACTGATAATGGCCTGCAGCTCACTCACAGTCCTAACTCCACGTCACCCCATGGTTTGATAACCTAGAACCACGTTATGATTTCCATTTATAATGCCCTAAGAACAGCTGAAAAGATCTGTATTAAATTCTGAAAACCTTTATTGAGTGAGAACTATTTGCTGGGCACAGGCTAGGCACTGGGCAGTGATTCTGCTGGTTCTGAGAAACATAAGTGGTACCATAGGGAGGTGTCTCCTCCTAAGTGGCAGGAGGATGTTTGCTGGGAGTTAATTCCTCCTCTGCTTATACCACATGTGGGTAGGTACAGAACTCAGGCCTTGGGAACAGATGCTGTGCTCTCTTCTACAGGTGCTATGTGGAAGAACCAATAACAGTTGTTAAATAGCTGTGGAATTTCCTCCACAATCCACATAGTGATGTGTCTCCAAGGAGCTCTGGGTCATGAGGCCAATGTATGAAATCTTCACTGAAGTTCTAGGGAAAAGAAAACCAAGAAGAATTAATTATGTTTAGGGGATGAAATAAGCCATAAAAATGTCCCAGGAAATTTTTTGCAAGTTCAGGCAACAATACCCAGGGGCCCCAGGCACATACCCTCATGGTTATGTAACCAGGAGGCGAGAAAATCTTTCCACATTCATAGAGATACTGTGCCAGGAGGTGGCCTTCTAAACAAGGGTTCTCAACTGGGAATGATTTTACCCCACAGGAGACTTCTGGCAATGCCTGAAGACATTCTGGGTTGTTACAACTAAGGGATGGAGGGTTTACTACTGGGATCTAGTGGGTAGAGGCCACAAATACTGCTAAACATCCTACAATGCACAGAACAGCCTCCTACAACAAAGGGCTGGCCCAAAATTTTCACAGTGCCAAGGCTGAGAAACTCTGCTCTAACCCCTCATATTTCATGTCTGCAGCAGTCTTGTCACTTGCAAATTTAACAGTCATGATTCCAGAAACAACCCTAAAGGTCCATGACATGTGGTAATCTGTGTGGCTAGAGAGGAAGTCTGGTCAAATGCTCAGTACTTAACATGTTGAGAAAGCTATTCTGTTCATGACTGTCTCATTTGGATTCTGAGGGGACATTGTGTTTAGTTAAACTATACCCATTTTATGGAGAAAATGTTTGACTGCTCAGGGTGACTGGTGATTTGTGAAGGGTATGTGGACACCACATCTAGAGAACACCAAGGGTCTACTGTATCTGTGCCTGTGAGGCATTGGGTGTCCCCTCGGGCTAGATGCCTCTGCCCTGTGGCCACACAGGGGCCTCCTGAGCAAAGGTGGTAGGCTCACACACCCCACTTTCCCAATTTCTTCTAATTCCATTCCTTGACCTTTAAAGTATTTCCAGCTTCAAGTTTCTTTCCCCAGATTGTGATGGGGGCAGAGATACCCTGCTTGGGCAGTTATAAGGAAAATGGGGAACTTATAAGAACGTATGTACTTTTCAAAGAATTATCCGTCAGGATAGGGAAGAGAGACGCACCGCATGAAGATCACTATGTTGTGCACCAGGATATCAGGTACCGTGCAGAAGAAGCTACCAAACAGCAAATATGGAAATAGTTAGTGTTTTTTGTTTGTTTGTTTGTTTTAAAAAGCCTCAGCAGAAGAGTGCAGAGCTATACTGTCCTGTTTGGGGTGAACCCCCTCCCCCTTCCGACCTCAGTGCTGCCAAGGCTCGTCAGCTCTCAGTCCCTGCCACTGTCGTTTTCATCCTCCCACAGCATCCTACCACTTTCTGTTTTTTTCAAACCCATCATATAAGTGCTGGCGCTTGGAACCTCAGTGGCTTAACGTTGTCTTTTAGAAGTTCCAGCACTTCCGTCACATATCAAATAATACATTCTTCAAATACATGCATAATAATAATAATACATTCTTCAAATAAATCTCAATACATCCAAAGCCAGGGAACCTATAGGCCAAAAGCTGAGACCTAAGGCAGGACCAGGCCCCAATCAATGAAGTATGACTTTGAATCCCTTTCCTCCAGTAGAGAGCACACACATAGAGAACAGTGTCCTTACTACACATAGGAAAACGGTCCTCCCATCTCGGCCTTCCCGGTAAAATTCACCTGAAAATAAGATACCAGAGTTGGTCTGTGACCAAGCAGGCTTGACACAGAACAGTGTTATTAGCAATTCAAAGACCTTGGGTCATTTTTCCATCACATACAAAATACTTCCCTGAGATTGTCCCTAATACAGTCTATGAGCCTCTAATAGATACTGCCAACCTCTTCCCTTTTGAGAGGCCAATGGACCTCAGGCTATAACTCCGCTGCTTCTTAATTTGTAGCAAATCTTTTTCTCTTACAAATTATTCTGCTCCCCAGATGCTTAAATGCTAGCTGGTTTTTCTCACAATTATTTATAATTACAGGGCCCATCAGGTTTTCCTCACCACCAGTTCCTACAAGTAGAAATGAGAAGACAAAAAGGAAAGTGACACAGCTATGGCATTCCTGCAGCCCCCTACTCTTCTCTCAGGCCTGTGGGGCAAGGTTCCTAAAAGAACAGCATACCAGTTGCTCACTCCGAGGTGGAATAAGGGAGACGTTAGTAGTCACATATGTACCGACCACTGTGTTCATGTACTGAATCTGGCTGGACAAGCTGGTCACTGCCACCGGGTAGAAGTTGGAGTTCCTGATTTTCAGGGTGGCCTACATCGGGGCAAGTCAGGAAACAAGTGTAAGTGTCCTGGGTCCCAGCCTGGCAGGTGTACAACCCAGAGAATGAGACCCTAAGGCTTACCATGATGGTGAGAATTACAAGGGAGTCTTGCTTATTAAATGTGACTTTCACCACTTTGATGCCGTCATCATCCACAAGGACTGAATGTGGAAACAGGAAGAAAACCACCAAACCAGATGCCAGGAGACAAAGCAGGATGGACAGGAGGACATATTGCTTACTGCAAATGACACAGCACATGACCGACCCAGGCATTCAGATATCAAAGTTCAGTGTGTCAAGATTAAACACAAAACCAGGAAAGAGAAGGGAGTGAAAGGGAAGTTCCAAGAGTCAGGAACCATAAACCAGTCAAGAAGCAGCGAAGCGGGAGAAATCTTTTAAAACTCCTTTGAACACTGTTTGCACTCTGGGAAGAAAAGCTGAAGAAAGGAGCTATGTGGACAGAGACAGTCCCACACCTCCCAGAACACCCCACTTTCCCAATTTCTTCTAATTCCATTCCTTGACCTTTAAAGTATTTCCAGCTTCAAGTTTCTTTCCCCAGATTGTGATGGGGGCAGAGATACCCTGCTTGGGCAAACAGTTATAAGGAAAATGGGGAACTTATAAGAACGTATGTACTTTTCAAAGAATTAACTGGCATTCACACATATAGAAAGAGATTAGGGACAGAAGTAGGTATTAACAGGTGAGAGGCAGGTAACTCACGTTCGCTGAGGGCGCAATCTCTGATCACTGTGTGGGATCAAAGCCACCAACTCATTTACTTGCTCTAGAAAAGAGCCAAACAATTATTTTGTAAATCCCATGTGTTGGCAGTACTTTCCTTCATGTCTCACTTGAGGCTGCCACAACAAATATTCTTCTGGAATGAGACGTTTTTAAAAACACTAGTGAAATTCACATGTTGGGTCTAATGAACAAGAAACAAGAAAGTGCCACAAATTATAAAACATCTATCAGTGCTGCTAGCGTAGTGACGTGGAAGCTGAAAAACCTGGGATCCTGTTCTGGCTTTACTACACCGACTTGGCAGAGTCGTTGAATCTCTCAAGGCCATGGTTTCCTCGCCTTTCATATGGAAGCTTTGGAGTAAATTATTTGTAAGGTTCTAACCAGCTCTAAATTTCCGTGATTCTCCAGCTCAACTGTTAAAGATTTTCTGAGGGCCAACTTGTTAATAGTAATAGATGATCCTGTACCAAGGTTGAGTATTTGTCTCTCTCTCCTGACCTGATATATTTTTCTGACCTTAGGCTGTTAAGGATTAGCTGTCCATTTCCTTGAAAAGCAGCTTCCAAGATGGTTTCCCTGCAAAGCTGTCCCAGTCCTTGTGAGTGACAGCGATAAAGAAAGGTGCCTGTCAACTAACCCCACAACATAGAGCAAATGGAATATTCCAAACCTCAGGAAAAGAACAAGAGTGGAGGTGAAGAAAAGAAGAAAGGGTTGGAAAAATAAGGAGAGGAAGAGAAGTTGTGGAACTGCCCAAGTGTATTAAGTCAGTCGAACTGGCTCCTGTCCAGGGCACTGTCTCTGACTGTTATGGTATTACTGCCTACAAGAAAAGTTGTCTGGGCAGACAGGAGAACTCCAAAAGTACCTTGGGATTCTCATCAGGGAATCATCCCTCCGTGATCACCTGTTGGAATGTAGCCTGTCCCCTGGCACGTGAGACAGGTGATGCTATCTCTCCCGGTGAATTCCACATATGGGAACTGAGCAATGGCTTCTTCCTGCTCTCGTTCAGCCAGCAAACCGTCCCTGTCATCTTCTTGCTTTCGCCTGCAGGAGGAGGGGCGAGCAGCAGCTGAATGCTGAGACCCCATGGCCGTGATATGCCACTGGTGTCATGTCCTAAGATGAAAAGAGGGAGTGCACGTTAGCGGCCCCGGTGAATCACGACAGAAATCGCTTTTTTTTCTTTCTTTTTTTTTCTTCATGAGACGAGTTCTCTCTGCTCACGCCAGCGCCCCCCGCCACGCGCTGGACGTGAGTGGCACGATCTTGCGACGCTCACCTGCACAGCTCCGCCTCACCGGAGTTCACCGCATTCTCCCCTGCTCGCTCGCGCTCACGCTCGGACTACCCGGCGCGCCACACTTGCCCGGCTCAGTTTCTCATTGTACTTCTCTTAGTATGAGCCACGCGCGTTTCACCCCGTGCCTTACGCAGGCATGGCTCTCGCTCTCCTGACCATCCCTCGCACTCCCGCTCGCGCCCTCCACCAGTGCCTCGCGCGATCTCACCGCGCGTGAGACCACTGCGACCCGGCATTGCTTGTTTCTATAAGAAAATTAAAAACGCAGAAATAACAAGTTGCCGCCCTGGGTGTGGTCCCAACAGCTGTACGATTTCCATCGGGACCCCCATTTTGTAGTACTGCTCCCCACTTCCCTCTTATCCGCCACTCACAGCCGGTGGGGGTGGGGAGGAGGAACAGGGCCTGCCTTTCGCGCACCTGCCTCGATCCTCACCGCCCTGGGACTTGGGGCACCCCCACTCCCACCTGGTCCAGCCTCGCCCCTTCCTCTTCACTATTTGTAAGCTCTATGCCTTCCTCGAGCAACAAACAGGCACCAAACTGATAAGGGGCCTTAACGATTCCCATTCTTCTCCACCCCCAGCCCCAGGAGGCGGGCTCAGGTCACGCCCCCTGGCAAAAAGCGATGCTCTGAGCCCACCAAAGTGGCCCAGGCAGGAGCGAACGCCAGCGTCCCAGACCTGGAGGGCACGAACTCTCAGTAGCTCCTCTCCAGCCGCTCCCGCGACCACCTGCCAGCTTGAGGACTTACCAGCCTCTTCGATAGGCGGAGCGGCACGCACTCAGCGCGCAGGCGCTAAATGCCAAGCCCGCTCGGGGGATGCCGGAGCGCGCTCGCGCGTGCGCTCTTCGTGGCTCCGGAGGCCTTCCCGTCAACGTCGCCGCTGTCTCGCTCCCTCGGTTCCGGGAGAGGGCGGCAGAGAGCGCCGGGGAGCCGCGAGCCTGGCTGTCCGGCCGGGGTCGTCTGCGGAGTCCGGAGGATGCTCTGCTGTTCGCTAGATAGGCTGGGAAAGGCTCCAGTCAAGTTTCCCGAGCAAAACACTTCTCTGCTGCAAGAGGAGGAAGGTGCTGCCGGCTACCGAAGCCATTCTGAAATATTCTTTAGAGCACAGGAGCTGTGTAGTCGCTGAGGTTACACAGATGCAGAGCATCCAGAGAAACTGCCTTTGCAGAAATTATGAGAAAACTATGACGGTGAGAGAGATCTGACTTACCCAATTCCACCTTGCTTCTAATCTCCAAGCTGCCCTTGTTCATTCCTGGGCATAGACCAAACTAACTTTGGGAGGAATTTAGTTTATAGTTGAACTTCGAAGCAAAGATAACAGCCCTTTCCCAAAACAAGCCCCTTTCTTGCCTGGGGACCAGACTGCCTTTGTAAGACTAACAAATTAGCCACAAGATTAGAAATTATGGTTTAGGAGTCATCCAGCCAGAGGTCACAAGATTCCAAACCTTCCCAATTGCTCCAAGGGATAACATCACTATTGTAAAATCTAAGATCGGTGCTGGGGATATTTTTCAGACCCTGCATTCTGAGGCACCAGATGGCAGTACCCAGACCAGTTATCTGGCTCAGCCAGTTCTGCAGTCCCACCCAGGATTAGAAGTAAGAAGAACCCACTTAGAACCCCTATGATTTCATCTCCAACCTGACCAATCAGTATTCCCCACTGTCTGGTACCCTACCAGCCAAATTATCGTTAAAAAACCCCAGTCTCTGAATTGTCAGGGAGACTTATTTGGGTGATAAAACTCCAGTATCTCATTCAGCGGGCTCTGCATGAATTAAATTCTCTATTGCAATTCCCTTATCTTGATGAATTAGCTCTGGGCAGTGGGCAAGGAGAACCCGTTGGGCAATTACATTGGAACCTGTCCTCAGTCCAGGAGTGGAACCAGAGGCTTCATCGACCCCTCCAATACTGTAGATAAAAGTGCTGCTTGAAGTCTCACTCAGAGTGGCCCAGTCTGAGGGAAAGCTTCCATGGGGAGTCCTGCTGGCTTCTCGCAGGAACGTACCCCAGAGCTGAGCTTTGCAAGCCAATTAGGTGCCAAGAGGCACCAAGGAGTAGACTCATTCTGTAGTAGGGACCCCTTTCCCCAGACCGCCACAAAAACAGGCACGCACACAAGAGGTTAGAAAGCACTTTTTGTTTGTTTGTTTGTTTGTTTGTTTTGAGATGGAGTCTCGCTCTGTCCCCCAGGCTTTAGTACAGTAGCACAATCTCAGCTCACTGCAACCTCCACCTCCCGGGTTCAAGCGATTCTCCTGTCTCTGCCTCACAAGTAGCTGGGATTAGAGGCGCCTGCCACCACGCTTGGCTAATTTTAGTAGAGACAGGTCTCTACTTTTAGTAGAGACAGGTCTCACCATGTTGATCAGGCTGGCCTGAAACTCCTGACCTCAGGTGATCTGCCTGCCTTGGCCTCCGAAAGTGCTGGGAATACAGGTGTGAGCCACCGTGCCCAGCCTAGAGGGTACTTTTGAATGGGTGGGTTTATTTGTTCGTACTGCCAGGTCGAGCCCAGCCTGCAGCAGAAAGGGTTGAGCACAGGCATTAACCAGGTGAAATTATTAAAGATGATGCTGAGGGAGAGGAGATATTCTGAAATGGGATGAATAAGGGGCCCACTTGTCAATGGAGAGGTAAGCTGGTGACCCCTCAGGTTTCTGCCACCTCCATATTTTCCTCTTTCTCCTGTGGGGAATACCAATGTACCTGCTGTTGTCTAGCCACCTGCCTGACCACTGGCCACAGTCAGCCCACTGAGTCTTTAGTAAGAGGCAACGAGGACCCTGTACTTCCCCTCTCACATCTCTGATCCGCCTCTTCTCCTTCTTGAAATGTTTTTTTTTTTTTTCATCTGTTGGGTCACAGAAAATGATTCCCCAAAATATGGTGTTTGAGCATACTGAGTGCTTTTGAGAATTAAAAGAAAACAAGCTTCAGAATCAAGGTCCCTCTAACCTTGTCTTGTTCCTCCCCTCAACCCCAAGCACAAGGGAAGAATCTTTCTGGAATTTCCTTGTCTCATCAAGAAAGTTCTTTTTTGTTTTTTTTTTTTTTTTTTTTTTTTTTTTTTTTTGAGACAGCGTTTTGCTCTGTTGTCCAGGCTCAAGTACAGTGGTGCCATCACAGCTCATTGAAGTCTCAAAATCTGGGGCTCAAGCAGTCCTCTGTGAAACAAGAATAAAACTAAGCCTCCTCTACCCCCAGCCATCTGAATGGACTCCTCCTCTTGGCCAAGGGCGTTGCAAAGTTAACCTGAAAAACTAGTTCAGGCCATGATGGGAAGGGGAGTCACACATGCCTCATTACCATTGTGAAAGAAAAATAAATCTCAGGACCCCCAAATCATGAAGCCAAGGGAAAAGTCAAGCTGGAGACTATGTCAGGCAATTCTGCCTCCCATTTTATTCCTAAGTAAGGTAGCTACAAAGATCAAAAGCTACATACACCCTTCACAATTTGCCCACAAGGAATTTCCTTGCAGACAAAAGACAGACAGGACTCAAAGTCATCCTTCTGAGGCTCACCTGAGACAAATGTGTATTTGATTTCCTCCTCTGCCCTATGGTGTATGTAAAAATGCAGGTGTACTGAACCAGACCAAAGTGTGTATTCAGTGGAAGGCGGATCTAGGACTCAAAAGAATGCAACATTTTGTCTCTTATCTACTTCTGACCTGAAAGACCCCCACCTCGCCACCCTTCGAGTTGTCCTGCCTTACTGGACACAACCAGTGTAGATCTTGCACATAATTATTGTTGTCTCATGTCTCCCAAAAATGTTTAAAAGCAAGCTGTACCTGACTACCTTGGGCACATGTCGTTAGGACCTCCTGAGGCTATGTCACAGGTATGTCCTTAACCTTGTCAAAATAAACTCCTAAATTAATTGAGACTTACCTCTGATACTCTTTTGGATTATACCTCCCACCTCAACCTCCCAAGTAGTTGGGACCACAGGTGTGCACCACCATGCCTGGCTAAGTTTTAAATTTTTACTAGCGATGGGGTCTCCCCATGTTGCCCAGGCTGGTCTCAAACTCCTGGGCTCAAGCAATCCTCCTGCCTCAGCTTCCCAATGTGCTGGGATTACAGGCATGAGCCACTGTGTCTGGCCAAGAAAACTTCTTACCAAGAGTTTGTATCCCATCCCTGACATATCATGATCTATGGCAGAGAAGACTGAAGAATGCAATCATGCCTGGATGGAATTTTTCACAAGATAATGCCTGCCTTTCCTGCCCTTTCAAATTGCAAAGAGAATCATTTACAAGTTAATGTGCCTGCCTTGTCTATTCATTCTCCCTAATCATTTACTGCTCCTCAAAAGAACTGCTTACATTCCCCATCTTCTTTCTCCCCTGGAAAGAAGGGTTATATCATTCTCACACTGCTATAAAGAACTATCTAAGGCCAAGCACGGTGGCTCAAGCCTGTAATCCCAGCACTTTGGGAGGCCAAAGTGGGCGGATCACGAGATCAGGAGATCGAGACCATCCCGGCTAACGTGGTGAAACCCTGTCTCTACTAAAAATACAAAAAAAAATTAGCTGGGCGTGGTGGTGGGCACCTGTAGTCCCAGCTACTTGGGAGGTTGAAGCAGGAGAATCGCTTGAACCCAGGAGGCGAAGGTTGCAGTGAGCCTACATCGCGCCACTGCACTCCAGCCTGGGCAACAGAGCAAGACTCCATCTCAAAAAAAAAAAAAAAAAAGAACTACCTGAGACTGGGTAATTATGAAGAAAAGAGGTTTAATTGAATCACAGTTCCACAGGCTGTACAGGAGGCATGGGTGGGAGGCCTCAGGAAACTTACAATCATGGCAGAAGGTAAATGGGAAGCAAACACATCTTAGCATGGCAGAGCCGCAGAGAGAGAGTGAAGGGAAAAGTGTCACACACTTCTAAACCATCAGATCTTGTGAGAACTCACTCACTATCAGGAGAACAGCCCCCATGATCCAATCACTTCCCATGAGTCCCCTCCTCCAATTCAACATGAGATTTGGGCAGGGATACAAATCCGAACCATATCATTCTATCCTGACTCCTCCCAAATCTCATGTCTTTCTCACATTGCAAAATACAATTATCCCTTCTCAGCAGTCCCCCAAAGTCTTAACTCATCCCAGCATTAACTGAAAAGTCCAAGTCCAAAGTTGTTACAGGAAAGGGGTCCGTCCCGATCCAGACCCCAAGAGAGAGTTCTTGGATCTCGCTCAAGAAAGAATTCAGGGTGAGTCTGCAGTGCAAAGTGAAAGCAAGTTTATTAGGAAAGTAAAGGAATAAAAGAATGGCTACTTCATAGACAGGGCAGCCACGAGCGCTGCTGATTGCCCATTTTTATGGTTATTTCTTGATGATATGCTGAACGAGGGGTGGATTATTCATGCTTCCCCTTTTTAGACCATATAGGGTAACTTCCTGACATTGCCATGGCATTTGTAAACTGTCATGGCACTGGTGGGAATGTAGCAGTGAGGACGACCAGTGGTCACTCTCATGGCCATTTTGGTTTTGGTATGATTTAGCTGGCTTCTTTCCTGAAGCCTGTTATATCAGCAAGGTCTTTATGACCTGTATCTTGTGCTGACCTCCCATCTCATCCTGTGACTTAGAATGCCTTAACTGTCTGGGAATGCAACCCAGTAGGTTTCAGCCTCATTGTACCCAGCTCCTATTCAAGATGGAGTTGTTCTGGTTCACATGCCTCTGACAAAGTCTCATTTGAGACAAGGCAAGTCCCTTCTGCCTATGAGCCTGTAAATTCAAAAACAATTTAGTTACTTGCAAGATACAATGGAGGTACTGGCATTGAGTAAATGCTCCCATTCCAAATGGGAGAAATTGGCCAAA
Source organism: Rhinopithecus bieti (assembly GCF_001698545.2). Lineage (NCBI taxonomy): Eukaryota > Metazoa > Chordata > Mammalia > Primates > Cercopithecidae > Rhinopithecus > Rhinopithecus bieti. Next base: position 311,121 of record NW_016815448.1, read on the forward strand.
ACAAAGGGGCTACAGGCCTCATGCAAGTTTGAAACACAATAGGGCAGTCATTAAATCTTTTTATTTTTTTGAGATGGGGTCTGGCTCCATTGCCCAGGCTAGAGTGCAGGGTTATGATCTCAGCTTACTGTATCCTCTGTCTCCTGGGCTCAAACCACCCTCCCTCCTCAGCCTCCCAAGTAGCTGGGACTACAGGAATGTACCACCATGCCTGGCTAATTTGTATGTGTGTATTTTTTTCTTTTTTGGTAGAGATGGTGTTTTGCCATGTTACCCAGGCTGGTCTCAGACTCCTGGCCTCAAGCAATCCTCACGTCTCGGCCTCCCAAAGTGCTAGGATTACAGGTGTGAGCTACCAGACCCAGCCAAATTTTAAAGCTCCAAAATAATCTCTTTTGACTCCATGTGTCACATTCAGAGCATGCTGATACAAGCAGTGGGCTCCTAAGGCTTTGGACAGCTCTGCCCTTATGGCTCTGCAGGGTACTACCCCTTTGGCTGCTTTCATGGGCTGGTGTTGAGTGCCTACTACTTTTCCAGGTGCACAGTGCAAGCTGTCAGTGGATCTACTATTCTAGGGTCTGGAGGATGGTGGCCTTCTTCTCACAGCTCCACCAGGCAGTGCCCCAGTGGGGACTCTGTGGGGGCTCCAACCCCATATTTCCCCTCGCAATGCCCTAGTAGAGGTTTTTCATGAGGGCGGCTCTGCCCATGCAGCAGACTTCTGCCTGGACCATCCAGGCATTTCCATACATCCTCTAAAATCTAGGTGAAGGCTTCTAAGCCTCAGCTCTTGCCTTCTGCACACCTGCAGACCCAACACCATATGGAAGCCGCCAAGACTTGGGGCTTGAACCCTCTGAAGCAACAGCCTGAGCTGTACCTTGGCCCCTTTTAGCCACAGCTAGAGCTGGAGTGACTGGGAGGCAGGATGCCATATCCTGATGCTGCCCAGAGCAGCAGGGGCCCTGGGCCTGGCGCATAAGACCATTTTTTCCTCCAAGGCCTCCATGCCTATGATGGGAGGTGCTGCCACAAAGATCTCTGACACGCCCTGGAGACATTTTCCCCATCGTCTTGGTTATTAACATTCAGCTCCTCTTTACTTATGTAGATTTCTGCAGCTGGCTTGAATTTTTTCCATCCCGGCCCCCATGCCCTCGCCAAGTCAGAGTCTCACTCTTGTTGCCCAGGCTGGAGTGCAGTGGAGCAATCGCGGCTCACTGCAACCTCTGCCTCCCAGTTTCAAGCAATTCTCCTGTCTCAGTCGCCTGAGTAGCTGGGATTACAGGTGCCCACCACCACGTCCAGCTAATTTTTGTATTATTAGTAGAGACAGGGTTTCACCATGTTGTCCAGGCTGGTCTTGAACTCCTGACCTCAGGTGATCCACCCTCCTCAACCTCCCAAAGTGCTGGGATTACAGGCGTGAGCCACCGTGCCTGGCATCCAGCTTGAATTTCTTCCTAGAAAATAGATTTTTCTTTTCTACCACATGGTCAGGCTGCAAATTTTCCAAACGTTTATGTGCTGCTTCCCTTTTAAACAAAAGTTCTGATTTCAGATCATCACTTTGTGAACACATATGACTGTACACTGTTAGGAGCAGCCAGGTCAAGTCACCTCTTGAATGCTTTGCTGCTTACAAATGTCTTCCACCAGATACCCTCAATCATCTCTCTCAAGTTCAAAGTGCCACAGATCTCTAGGGCTGGGGCAAAATGCTGTTAGTCTCTTTGCTGAAGCATAGCAAGAATGACCTTTACTCCAGTTCCCAATAAGTTCCTCATCTCCATCTGAGACCACCTCAGCCTGGACTTCATTGTCCATATCACCATCAGCATCTTGATCAAAACCATTCAACAAGTGTCTAGGAAGTTCCAAACTTTCCCACATCTTCCTGTCTTCTTCTGAGCCCTCCAAACTGTTCCAACCTCTGCCTGTTACCCAGTTTCAAAACTGATACCACATTTTCAGGTATCTTTATAGCAATGCCCCACTCCTGGCATCAGTTTTCTGTATTAATCCATTCTCACACTGCTATGAAGAACTACCTGAAACTGGTAATTATGAAGAACAGAGGTTTAATTGACTTACAGTTTTGCAGGCTGTGCAGGAAGCATGGGTGGGAGGCCTCAGGAGCTTAGAATCATTGCAGAAGGTGAAGAGAAAGCAAGCACACCTAACCATGGCAGAGCAGGAGAGACAGAGTGAAGGGAAAGTGCCACATGCTTTTAAACCATCAGATCTCGTGAGAACTCACTCACAATCATGAGAACAGCCCCCATGATCCAATCACTTCCCACCAGGCCCCTCCACCAATTCAACATGAGATTTGGGCAGGGACACAAATCCAAATCATATTGAGGGTGTATAAACTTTTATACCCCATTGCAGGGTTGAGCTAATCACTCTATGATTTTCTCTTCCCCCACTCCCCTTCCATGCATATTAATAAAATTTGTATGCCTTTTCTTCTATTAATATGCCTTTTCTCCGTTGGTTTTCAGCAAACTTCCCCTACAGTTTTGGCACTGTGAGCAGCACATCAATGCTGCTCTGCTCCTCTGGAAGCTTCCATGAAAAGAACTCAGGACCTCACAAGTCAATAGAAGGGTAAGAAATTTTCACCAGCCAGGCTTTCAATCTCTCTTTCTGTGGAATCTGGTTGAGCAAATGGTAAAATCACTGCCTTTTCTCTCCTAAATCTTAATTAATGGGAGAAAAGCATTTGTGTGACTAGTCTTGGGTATGGCAACTCTGGTGTACTTTTTGAATGAATATTCATGTTATCTGATCCTTTTTCCTCCCAGAAATCCTGTTTTCCTTTGTCTTTGTCTTTCTGTGTTCTTATGCCTTAAAGTGGGTACCATAAGGTAGAACATACACCTAAAACTCCAAAACCCTGCTCTTCAATTCAGCCTTGCAGACTGGTCAGTTTTGTGGTTCTGACCAGTCCAGTGTCTACTTAGAAAAACCACTGAGTCCCCAAAATAAAAATTGGACGAGGTCCCCTCTCGTCTTGTCTTAAGTCATTGAGAGCCTGACCTGTGACCAAGTGGGAGCCCCTTCACAGGAAAAGGGGGCAGTTTTCCCCTTTGCTCCTATACATCTCTCTCCTTACAGGTTCTATACCAGTTTTTATTTCTCATTTAGCCAAATCTGATGTTGTTGGTGGCAGCAAATGATCAACTAAAAACACATTTCTCAGTCTCTATTTCTTGCAAATAGAGGTGGCTGTGTGACACAGTTCTGGCCGATGGGGTCTAAGAACTTGTGTGGAACTTCCAGGCTTCCAGGAAAGCTCCTTAAAAGGGATGGAGACTCAACTGATCCTTTGATCTTCATCTTCCTGCTTGGAATTTGAACTTGATGTTGGAGATGGGGTAGCCATCTTGTGACGATAAGAAGTACATGCTAAGGGAGACTGGGTAGAAAGGTAAAAGGAGCCTGGACCCCTGATGACATTGGAGCCATGGTCAGAGCCTGACTGCCTAACCTCTGAGCTCTCATTAAATGAGACAAATAGCCCCTCAAAATCATGTAAGCCTGGTCTTTGGGGTGTCTCTTTTTCCTGGTGGGATGCAATCCTAACATGTAGATATAGAGCTAGTAAAGATAAAAGACTGGATCTTATAACAAGAAGAATGACTGCTTTGACCACATACCATGTAGGCCACGCTGAGGTTTCTAACCTCTTCCAACTTCAGCCCTCAGGGCACATGCCCTTTGAGAGGGAGGCCCCTTGCCTAACTGAGGCCTATCTTCCAAGTTAGGCTTTCCTGCCTGAGGACCTGCCTCCATAGGTAATTAACCTGAAGAGCACCTCTAGTGAGAACCCATCCTCTAGACACATGGGTGTTGCCTCACTTTGTGGCCTCTCTTGGACACCTTGCCAAGGACAGGAAGCAATAAACCTAATGTCTGTAGATGGACAGTGGGTGGTTTAGACTGTCCCAGAAGCAGGAAAATGAGGAGGCAGCAGCCTGATTCATACAGCTTAAGATGAAGAGGAGCCTAGAAGGAGATTGAGAATTGTGGGTGCTTTGAAAAGAGAGGGAAACAAGTTAAGGGCTTATAGCTGTGGTCAGGAAGTGGGAGGGCTTTGGGTTGATGGAGGTCTGGGGGCTTCACCAGTAGAGCTCTTGAGGCTCTCTGACAATCTGTCTCCGAAAGTGTGTCTGGGACAGACAGACTGTACTCTCCAGTGTGGCTTTTATTCCTCCTTGTTATGCCTGATGCATAGTAGGCCCTCAATAAATGCTCACAGAATGACTCAGCCTGGAGGCTGGCCAGCACCGCCCTGGGGGAGTAGTCCTAGCCTCCGCAGGAGCCATCTGGGAGGCAGTGTTAATTGGGCAGCACATTCCTGAGGAGACAGCCATCACTTCTCACCTGGGCTTGGCTTCCCAGGCGTGTCTCACCGTCGCAGTTATGAGAAGTGAGGTTACTGCAGACGTGAGCTCACTGGGGCTCTCCGGGTGGGCCTGGGCAGAGGGGACCAGCTGTGTACTCCTGTGCTCCCAGCCTCCTCAATCTCTCCACATGCATGTACTCTTGGCCCTATAGGCCCAGGGCAGTGCAGGCCGGAAAGGGCTGCTGGTCCTAAAAGGCCCTGTGGGGCCAGGGGCAGGTCAGCGACTAGCTCTGCCCAGCTCTGCATCCCTTCCTGGACTCATGGGCAGGAACGGGATGAGGCAGGAGGATCTTCAGGGCTGTCGTGACCTGCCTTTGCACTGGTGGGGTGACTGAGGAATTCGAGTTGGAGGTGCTCTTCATGGTCTTCATTCTGTCCCCACTTTCTTGATTCCACGCTTGAGAAAGCTTGCTTGAGGTTAAATGACACCCAGTGAGTGAAAGAATCAGGACCAGAACTAAGTCAGTTGTTTCCTTATTGGGTGCACTTTCCCAAAAGATCGGGACTTGCTAAAGCTTGGAGAGTTGGAGGCTGAGCCAGGTCACAACCCCGTTGCTGCAGCCACTGTAGTACCTGAGTGGTCTTAAGAGGCACACAAACCTTATTTAATGGATTCTGTGTTTATTCTTACGTGAATCAGAGATCTTAGAGCCCAAAGCTCTGGCTCATATGTCTAGAGTGAGGAAACATTCTCACCCTCTGAAGTTCTGGGTTCAGTTCTCTAAATGAATAGGGTCCCTTGCTTTTAAAAACTCCTTACAACCTTAGAGCATTTTACCACTTACATGGCACTTTCTTTGATGTAAGGCAGCTGTTATTCCCATTTTATGGGTGGAAAAACTGAGACAGAAGCTGATTTGTCTTAACTATTGTGGTAGGGTCCAAACTGGATCATTGGGATTTCTGCTCCCAAGTTGTCTCTTTTTTCCTTACTGTGCTAATTTGTGTGAAGAAGGCACAGAAAGAGAGTTTACAGACTTTTTCTTGGAGGAGTAGCACATAGGGTGTCTATGTAGAGAAGGTCCCAGGCAGGGGTCTGCACCTGTGGGTGCAGTTGGAGGCAGAGAGCTCTGCTCGGACAGGTTAGACACAGTGAGGGCGCAGGGAGCTTATGTGTTCAAGTGTATGGTAGACACACCTGAGAGTGATAACTCAAGCCTACCCTGAGAGTGACCCTGTACAGCGGATGCACCTGAAAGCAGTTCAGAAGTCTGAGCTAAAGATTCTGGGAGTGGCCGAGCTGGAGATTAATTTCTTATCTATGAGAACGTCCGAGTTTCCCTGCTGTCCAGTGGGACATGGCCGTACAGGGGATTGAGCCCCTTTCTTTTGGATTAAGTGAAGGCTGCCAGGTGGAGGCTGTTAGGGGCAGGGTGAGAAGTGAAAATGCTGTAAACTGCATGTTTTTCACAAGTGGCTGTGGTTCTTCTGCCCAGCGTGCCACCATGGGAACATCCCCATGTGTAAGTTTCCCACTAATAACGCCCCTGGTCTCGTATGCTGGCTCGGGGTCTCTTCTTCGGTCTCTTGAACCTGGTGCCCTCCCTACTGAAGTTAATAGGGGTCTGGCACAACATCAAGGAACTGACAATTCACCACGACCTTGTGAAGGGGACCCAGAAGCCAGTCAACCAAGGTGGTCCCCAAAACCACATTCTCAGCTCTTCCTTTGAGGGACCTGACGAGGCTGTCTGTGGGACCAGGGAAGGAGGGTCTCGCTTGCATTGGGCCCATGTTCACCTGGCTCACAGGTGCACCTGGAACAGCCAATAAGTGTCCTGGCTGCAGTTGGAGGGATGAATCTTCCTCCACAAATCCTGGAGGGCAAAAGAGGTCTTATTTTTAAAAAATTTAAACCAACCTAAATCTAACTCAGAGCCCCATCCTGACTGGCCCCAGGGGATTTAATCTCCTCCATTACTGAGGCTACCTCCCCCTCCCCATGGTCGCTCAGGAGTCCTGGAGAATTGCTTCTTGGAGCCCAGGAGGCAGGGTATGCAAGGGCCTCTCACCATGTCATGCTGATCTCCCCCTTGTCCCTTGTCCCACAGACCTCTGTGTTGGGTCATGTTACTGCTCCTCGTGACCTGGGAACCTTGGCCCAGGCTGGTAAAGCTGGTGTGCAGGGTCCAACATGCCCATGCAGTCATGCCCCTTGGACACCCTGACCCTTCTCCACGGTGATGCCAGGGCAGGGTTCAGCTTCCTGTCCCCTCACCCTGCTCGCTCCTTGCTGTCCTTGCTCAACAGCATCTTGAACACCTGATATCATCTCTTGAGTAAGCCCAGGAATTCAAGAGAGACAGTTCAAGAGGTTGTCTTTGAATGATTTTTAAAAAAATTTCTACCCCAAAGAAATCTAGAGGACTGAGTTATCCCTTTGGAACAGGGGACAGGTATTGGGGAAAAACCAAAACACAAACTAACATCTTAAAATAACATAATCAAACTTTCTTAAAGGGGGACCTGCAGACCACAGAGACTAATAGCTGCCTCTGACACTATTAACAACTGCCCCAGGCTCAGTACGGCCTGAAGAGGGTGACAACACCATGAGATGGCTTTGGGGGTCTTAGCCCTTCATAATTGCCGCAAGTCCCTCCGCCACTGGCAACCTCAGATGAGCACAGTCTAAGTAGGTTAAACGGTGATCCAGCTACACACACAAAAACTGCTTGCCCCTTTTTGCCCTTCCTCTAGAGGGGCTGGAGCATCCCCCGAATGGTACCTGTGGTACCTATGTTAAGAGCTGGCACCCTGGAGGCAGGTGTGGGAGGAAGGCTGCCTGGCCGGGGAGCTGGGGGAGCTGTGCCTGAGGGGTAGGCTGGAGATGGGCTTCCTAGATTTTCACTCTGCAATGAGTGTTTGATGAAACCCAGGCGCCAGCCAATCTCCATGGTCAACTTTCCCAGCACTTCTTTTCTCAATCTTAGCTTCAAGGATGAACGTGGTGGCTGGACAGATCCTCATCTGATTGTCATTCAAAACCTCCATGAATCTGTCCACTGTTGCCTGAGACATCCCTACCTAGAGGCTCAGCCAGCAGGGCCTTTGCCTGAACTCCAGGCATCCTGTGCCTGAGTCAGACAAACTGCAAATTGGACAAGCCTTAAACAAGCATATGTACACCTAATATAAAGCGAGCAGTAAAAAATGCGGGAAGGTGATTAAGTATGCATGGGTCACGGATTAGTGCCTGAGGACAAAAGGCTGAGATGAACTCTGGGATGTTTTTAGAAAGACAAGATCCATATCCAACCCATTCCCAAAGGGCAACTGTCTGAAATAGCTCTTGACGTCCCCTTCTTCTCACCTTCCACAATGGTTGAATTCAGGTTCTCTGCATCTCTTGCCTAGGCAATTGCAATAGCCTTCTTGGTAGGCTCTCTGATGTAATATATATATACACATACACATATATATAGTATACATATATATAGTATATACACATATGTGTGTGTATATATATACACACACGCACATGTATGTAATTTACTGTGTGTCTATTATGTGTCAGGTACCATAGTAGGCACTTCTGCATATTATCTCAGTTACTCCTCTTAACAAGTCTATAGACTGAGTATCATCACCCCCATTTGACAGATGCACCCCCATTTAACAGATGAGGCCTCTGTGGCTCAGATAAGTGATGTGGCTTGCCTGATGTCACACAGCTGGGGTACAAGCACCATGCCATTTTCGGCCACTTGCCTTCCCAGCCCCGCTCCACACTCCACTGGTCTAGTGGTCTTTTTCTGAAAGCAGAAGCATTCGTATCATTCTGTCTCTTAAAGCCTTCAGGGGCTCCTCACAGCGCCAGGATCAGACCCAAGCCCCTTATACAACTTGTGAGGCTTCTTCCACCCTCTTGCTGCCTCCTTGCCACTGACCACACACTTGTACCACAGCAAACTATTTGTAGCTTCCTGAACATGCTGGGACTTTGTGCCCTTCCTCTCTCTGTCCTCTTGGTGTGGGAAGTTCTTTCCGCCCTGCCCCACCCCATAGCCCATTTCCTGTGCCTGGAGGGATCCTATACAGCTACTCGATCCCAGCCTTGACGTGGCTCTGCCATCTCTGCAAATCCATCTCCCACCATCCCCCAGCATGCACACACACGTACACGCATGCGCACCCACACCCTCTTCTGCTCCTCCAGCCCCCTGCTCGGTGTGAGAGCCGCTGTTGGTGCATCTGTCATGTCTCCTCTTGGCCTCTTCTCTGGCACCTGTGGCTCATCTACTGTATGATGATTGTTTGTTTAGCAGGCGATAGGTCCTGTTAGACTAAACTCTGTGAGGGCAGGATGGTGTCCTTGCGGCCTTGAGAAGAGCCTGGCAGAGAGGAGGAGCTCCATAAATATTTATTGAATGAATTGAACAGAGTTGAGTGAACAGAGAGGACCTTGGGACAGGGACAATTTCAATCACTTCCATGCCCCATCTCGTGGCATGTGCCTGGCACCCAGAGTGTGTGCAGGTGCAGTTAAGGGTGAATGAATAAGGTCAGAGGAAAAGACTGGAGGGGTGGGAGGAGAGTGGTGGGAAGGTTGGCCACAGATTCCAGTGCAGGTCTGGACACAGCTCTGTTCCTTCCGCCAGGGGGCGTGGGAGGCCCGGCCCAGGCCTCCAGACTCCAGTAATTCCTTCCTTTCTTAAAATCCACAGGAGGATCCAGGCGCGCCTGTCCTCCCAGCTACTTGGCAGGCTGAGGCAGGAGGATGGCTTGAGCCCAGGAGTTTGAGGCTGCAGTGCACTATGATCGTACCCATGCATAGCCACTGTGTTCTGGCCTGGGCAACACAGCGAAACCCCATCTCTGAAAAAAAAAAAAAAACCCAAATCCACAAGAGGTTGGAGGTTGCTTCCCTCCACTGAAGGGATCAGGAGGCAGCCAGGATCAAAGGGAAGGAACCCACCCAAGGCTGGATTACCCAAAACAGTGGGCTAGGGTCTGGCCTGACCTGCTCTTGCCTGGTGGGACAGGAAGGGATCGGGACGCACCTTGGAACAGGTAGATGTCTGCAGTTGGAGGCTATGATTGGAGCTGTCGGTCTAGAGCCGGGAAAGGGCTCATTTCTTCATCATCACATCTGAGAGAACTGAGGCCCAGAGATGTCAAATGACCTGGCATCTCAGCCAAGTACAGGCTGGACAGGGAGAGGCAGAATCTGCCCACACACCCACCTGCCTATCTCCTGAGGCTTCAGGCCACTTGGCTCTGTGGCCACTTGGCTCTGTGGTCACTCTACTGGACCCAACTGTCCAAACAAGACAGCTGGGTGATTTTTGTCTAAATTAGATGCCACCAAATATTTGTATTATAAGGAGTTTTTCAGGTGTTGTAGTTTTGTCTTTCACTCTCCCCATGAACAGGTTTGCAAGGGGACCCAGATGAGTGGTGAGAGTGAGAGAATGGAGCAGATAGGAGGTGCAGGGAGATGATACAGGCCAAGGGTGCTGGAGAGCTGGAGCATGAATCTGAGTTGCTCTTCCACTGTGGCTGAGCCTGGCCTGCCTGGACATTTTCCTCGGGCCAGTGTCCCTTCTGGGCACTGGGCTGCCATGAGGACAGGCTTTTGGGTGGTGCTGTACACCAGCAGCTGACCTCTCGGGTGCTGTCTCTGCTCCTGCTTTAGTGATCTCTGCTGTAGACCTTCCGTCCCTGCCCCTGAGTACAGGCTCAGAAGCCCCACTATCCTTCCAGAGGCTGCTCTACGTTACTTCCTCCAGGGAGCACTCCTTGATTCTGACCCTCTGCCGGGGACAATCTCTCCCTTCTTTGAGTTCTTATGTTAATTTGTTTATGCTTCTTTCATGGGGTTTTGCCTCTCCCCTTGCATGACTGTACAGAAGTGGCATAGCATAGCCGCTAAGATGGATTCAGGACAGATTCCCTGGGCCCAGATCCTGACTCCACTGTTTACTAGTTGTATTGTGGTGTGACAGTTTCTTGGCTGGGTGCGGTGGCTCACACCTGTAATCCCACCACTTTGGGAGGCTGATGTGGGCAGATCACTTGAACCCCGTGTTCGAGACCAGCCTGAACAACATGGTTAAACCCTGCCTGTACAAAAATAAAACATAAGTAAAAATTAGCCAGGCTTGGTGATGTGCACCTGTAGACCCAGCTACTTGGGAGTCTGAGGTGGAAGGATCACCTGAGCCCAGGAGGTTGTGGCTGCAACAAGCTGTGATTGCGCCACTGCACTTCAACCTGGGCAACAGAGTGCAACTCTTGTCTTTTTTTTTTTTTTAAAGAGTTTCTTACCTTCTGTGTGCCTCAGTTTCCTCCTCTATAAGATGGGAATAATAAGAGTACCTTTCTTACAGGGCTGATGAGGGTTTTTAATGAACTACTACATGTAAAGTGCTTAGGTCAGGACCTTGTACATGGCAAACACCCTATAAGTGCATGCTATGATTGCCACTGGAGTGTTTGTGTCTATGCCTTACCTCCTTATTAAGCCTGTAACTTCTTGAGAATGGGGTCGGCCCCTTTTCCTTAAGGCGGTTTGTGTCCCTCAGGGTCCTGGCGCAGGGCCTGGTGCGCAGCCGGTTCTCGCTGTTTGTAGAATGATGACGGTGCTCAGTGCCCTCTCCCTGCATCTGTGTCCCTGCTGCAAGGCCCTGCAGAGCGAGCCCGTCTCCGCGGCTCAGGCCCTTCCTCCCACAGCCTGAGCCCCAGCAATTTTCCCTGGCAGCTCCCACGTTCCAGACTAACTTTAGGGTTGGTTTCCAGCTGTGGTTGGATTTTTCTGTTTGAAAAATATTTTAAGCAGCTAGTGGGGAAGGGGTGGAGAGGTGGGAAAAGAATAATAAATAAACTTGTGAAAGGAAGATTGTCTAAACAGCCAGGAGCTGCCATTGCCAACAGCTTGGTCTCTGGGCCATGCCAAGGACTCGGGAGCTATCAGGTGGTTGGCGGTGGGGACGGGACACTGTGGTGGCTTCGCAGGCCAAGGAGAAAGACTCTCTGCCCTTCACAAGCACTCTCACGCTTCCTTTCACATTATGCCCTGCGTGAATTTCCAGGATGCAAGAGCTACACATGGAGAAAGCTAGTTCTGCCGCAGGCAGGATTGAAGTTAGACACTGAAAAGAACTTCTTAGTATCGGAGCCCATCCCTGTAATCCAACTTTATTTCCCCTAAGATCTTGTTTTTCTCCAAAACTCAACTCCTTTTCAGCTCTGATTATGTAACACCTCGGCCACCCCCACCTGCCTCCAATGCGCCCATTCAACTAACAGCGCACTTCCCTTTCGCCCTTCCACGGCCCGTCCTCCAGCGCCCTGCTTTCATCAGCTTCTTCTTTCCTTTCAGCCCGGCTCTGCCACCGAGGCCCTTGGCTTCTTTCTTCACCTCAGCCACCTCCCTCGGTGGGGCTGGGGAGACCTCCCGGACAGAGCGGACCCTGGTGCAGGCAGACTGCCAAACCCAGAGGCCCAGGGTCCCTCCACACGCAGACGGAGGAAAGGCTCACACTACCCTTGTGCAGGCTGGGGACTGTGAAGACAGAGACCCACAGAAAATCAAGGATGGGAGAGAAACTAAATCACAGAGTCAAACAGAAGCTGAGTCAGAGAGACACGGAGCAAGTCAGATGTGGGGGGGAGGGCGTTGATGACCACTGGGCAGCTCCCTGGCCAGGCCCTCATGGACATTCCTGTGGCCTCCGATGGCAGGGTGGGCTCAGTCCTGAGGGCTGCCCGATGCCCAGGGTCCAGGGCCTGGGTGGGCAGGAGGCCCCGCCTCTGTCCTGGCTTCTCCTGAGAGCTCCCTCCACCTTCACTGTGGGGAGATTGCCAAGTCAGCGGGCCGATGAAAGGGGGTGATGCCTGTGCTCAGTGGCAGAGTGTTTCTCAAAGTCTAGGGGAACCCATAGCAGGGGAGGAAGGGCTGGGGATGTGGGGGGTTTGGGAGGCTGGGGAAGGCAGGGGTCCTTGTCTGGGGCCAGCAAGGTGGGGTGCCGAGGCCCAAGGAAGAGGCTGTGTTGAAGAGTAGGGTGGTGGGTAGTCGTGGAAAGGGGCCTGTCTGGGGTCCAGGGAGCTTTGCAGGGGTGAGGACCACCCCGGGCAGGAATTCAAGAGTGGGGAGATGAGGCCGCTGTCCTCAACAGTCTGTGGGGGAGAGAGACCACAGGAGGTAGGGCTGTTTCGAGTGGACTGACAGCCTCTCAGAAAGTCATCTGCCCTCCTGGGCACCCACCAGCAAGGAAAACAACATTGGTCTGAATTTATAACTGGAATCTCTACTCATTAGCTGATCCTTGCCATCCAGCAAACTCAGCCACAGCCCTACCACTGTCTACCTGTTTTCAATTCCCTGGGAAACCAGGCGAAATTTAGAGTCCCAGATGCTCCTCTGAGGGTATGAAGATGGGAATTTGCACTTCCTACTACTACTTTTACGTTTATACTGAGCAGAAAAATGTCCAAAGTATTTACTTTTTTTTCTTACTGTGAAACATAGCATATGTATATTAAATATATATGTACAGATTAATAAATAATAATAAATCAAACACCTAGGCTTTCACTGCCTAGGTCAAGTCATAGAATACTGCTGGCACTCTAGAAGCCTTGTGTTCTTCCCTGATCACAATCCCTGCCCCACCCTGAGGGAACTGGGATCCTCAAGTTTGTGTCATCATTTCCTTGTTTGTCTTCTAAAGACTGTAGTTTCTTAGATATTATCATCTTTGAGTTTCACAATCACCTTATTATTCCTATTTTACTGTTGAGGAAACTGATGCTCAGGAAGGTTAAATAACTAGTCCAATACCAGAGAAGAAATGAGTGGCAGAACCAGGATCATGTTTTGGATTGACTGGGTGTTTCCCAGGGTGTTCCTTGGTCAAACTAGAATCCACAGGAAACTCTGGGACAGTCCAGCATTGCAGATAGCACCCCAGTGCCCTAGAGAAGAGGGAGGCCATCTTCATAGCCAGGAGGGGTGCTGTTCACCAGCAATTTTTGACTCTCCTGGCATTATCAATAGGATCCTGGTTCCTGAGTACCTGGCAAGAAATGGCAAGGCTCGCAGGGAGATGAGTTGGAGGCTGGGAAAGCTAGAGGAGCTGAGCGGACCTGAGATAGGATCAGTGACTTGAGAGAGCCTTGGGACCTTCCTGACACATGCCAAGGGAACCCAGGATTGTGGGTATGTGCCTGAGCCAAGTGCTGCCCAAGTTTTGCCAGATTCACTAGGTGTGCCCTCCTTGGTGGGCCAGGTGTGCTTGGTGTGTGTGTGCGTGTGTGGGTGTGCATGTGTGTGGATGTGGGGGTGTGTGCATGTGTGTGCACATGTATGCATGTGTGTGCACATATGTGTGCATATGTGCATGTGAATGTGTGTACATGTAGATGTGAATGTGTGTGCATGTGTGGGCATGTGTGTATGTGTGTGCATGTGTGTGTGTGTGCACGCGTGCGCATGTGTGTGTGCATGTGTACCTGGCATGTCCACATCTATCTACTGACTTGGATTGTTCCGAACCATTTTCTCTGCCCTCACCTTCTTTCTTTATTATGAAATCATACATGCTTATTCTAAAAATTTATATACAAATGTCTCTCTAAGTCTAAATTATCTCAGATATAATTTCTTCTAACTATTTCATATTTATCTATGTATACTTCTTTAAAGTACATTCAAATATATAGTTATTTACATGATTTAGATACACATATCCAAATGTAGTAGTATTAGGTTTATTGTTAACAAAATGGTATCATAATCTACATATCATTTTTCACCTTTTTTTCCCACTTAATAAACCTTGGTCATTTTCTCTGCCAGCATCAATGGGTTTATGTCACTTTTAACAGCTGAAGAGTACTCCATTAAACAGATGTATCATCATCTGTTTACCTGGGTGGACTCATCACTACGTGCCTAGCTCCCCCAGAAGCTGCGAGAATAGGGAGCCAGAGGGGTGGGAGGACAAGGAGACTAGTCAATGTCAGCCATACCTTGGGAAGCAGCCCAGTCTCAGCTGCTCTTTGACATCCTGCAAATGGATTCCAGAACTCTGCTCCCTCACCACCTCTACAACCCCACCCACCCCCAAGTCCATACCTACAGTCCTCTGTCTGCTGTCCCCCTGCCCTTCTCCCTCTGACCATTGACCTCTGTATAGTGCTACGGGTTTGGGGGTCTCCTGGGTGGGCTCCCTGCTTCCCAGCTCCTGGCCTCTGAGGCTGGCTGATCTCCCAGAAATGGGAGGAACTGGGGCTTGAGGGACCCTGAGTTCAGGAGGCTCTGCGGAGACAGCCTGGCCTGGCCAAGACAGCCACCCAGGCCAACCCAGGGGAGGCGCCATGCTAATGGAGAGGCTGGCACTGCCCATGCCCACATGGCAGTTTCCTGCTTCCCAGAGGGCATGGGGAATGGGGACTGTGCCAGGTAGGCATGGTGTCCCCGCCCCTGCACCAATGTCATGGAAAATGTGAAGCCTTGATCTTTGTTCTTGATTGTTCCTCCAACTTTTACAACTGGAAACTGGCGGCGTCTTTGTTCCCATCGGCTTAGGAAGGAGATGTTGAGGGCTGGGGACGGGAGGCAGCCGAGTCAGCAGCTGGAGGTGTTGAACTGGTTGCTTCCTCAGACCAACCATGACCCCTTCTCTCTCACTTACATGCACTCAGTTTACCCATCAACAGACAGTACCTTAACAGCGCCAGTGGGAGTGGGGATGGGAACAGCCTTCACCGTCCTTCCTGGGCAAGCCATCTCTCCTTGCCCAGGATGGACGGCCGGGCTGTCCACAGCCCTGATCCCCACCCCCTGCTCCAGATACCTCTGGCTCCTCTAATGCCCATGGTGGCAAGCAGTTCCCAACCCGCCTCCTTCCTCAGGGCAGGTCCGGTGTGTCTGTTTACCTCAAGATCCAATTAGAAATTGATGGTAGGGAAACCACTTTGCCAGGTGGCTCCCTCCGGCTGTGTGGGGCCCAGCCTCCTGGTGCCCCCCTGTTCCCTCATGGCCAGAGTTCATGGAAACTTCTCAGGTCACTGACTCTCACCTTCCTTTCCTCCTCAGGAGGGCAGGCCCAGCCCCACTCCCTGCAGCCTGGCCCCTCCTTTCCCTGAAGGCCCTGCTGTCCTGGCGCAGGGTGGAGAAGGGCAGGCCTGGGGACTGGACAGCAGCAGGGCCAGGGTGGTCTGCTGCAGGGGGAGACGCACCTCTGCTTCCTGCGACCTTGGCAGTGAGCCTGGGGACAGGAGTGAGGCCAGAGAGGGACGCAGGGGCCCTGCCCAAAGCAAGGGAGGACAGCGGTACTGAGGCAGAAAGGAAGAGGGCATTGTGTTCACCCACAGCCCAACCTGTCACTCAAGGACTCCTAGATGCTGGTAGAAAGCTCCTCCCAGGAGCCTGCTATCCAGTCGTGAATGCAGGTGTGGGGGGTGTGCAGGTGTGTGTGTGGGTGCGCAGGTGTGTGGGGGTGCGCAGGTGTGAGGGGTGCGCAGGTGTGCATGGGTGTGCAGGTGTGTGGGGTGCACAGGTGTGTGGGTGCACAGGTGTGAAGGGTGCGCAGGTGTGTGTGGGTGCACAGGTGTGAGGGGTGCGCAGGTGTGAGGGGTGCGCAGGTGTGAGGGGGTGCACAGGTGTGTGGGGTGCGCAGGTGTGGGGGGTGCGCAGGTGTGAGGGGGTGCGCAGGTGTGTGGGG
>NW_016815448.1:328224-344644 GCF_001698545.2 Rhinopithecus bieti
TGAGGGGGTGCGCAGGTGTGTGGGGTGTGCAGGTGTGAGGGGTGTGCAGGTGTGTGTGGGTGCGCAGGTGTGAGGGGTGTGCAGGTGTGGGGGGTGCGCAGGTGTGAGGGGGTGCGCAGGTGTGTGGGGTGCGCAGGTGTGAGGGACTGTGCAGGTGTGTTGGGTGTGCAGGTGTGAGGGGTGCGCAGATGTGTGTGGGTGCTCAGGTGTGTGGGGTGCGCAGGTGTGTGGGGTACGCTGGTGTGTAGCCCGCTCTTTGGGGCCGCAGGAGAGAGAGGTTTGAGAGAGGATGGCAGTAAAGGCTGCCCTCTGCGGGTAGGAGGGGTGTGGGAGGGGAGCTGCGATCCGGCGCTAGAGCGGTCAGAGAAGGGTGGGCGGTGGTTGGAGGGAGGCAGGGCATTGGCCTTGCTGGATCCCGCGCGCAGGCCTTCTCTGCTGGCGGAGGCTGCAAGGCCCGCCTTGTCTGTCTGTCCGTCTGTCCGTCTGTCTGTCCGTCCGGGTGGTGCGCCAGGCTGCAGTCGGAGCAGGCAGTGGCTGTGGGTAGAGGAAATGGGACTTGCCGGCCTGGGGCTGAGCGCCTGATCTTTTCTTAGCGATGCTCTGCCTCCCAGGAACCATCGCTTTTGGCTGTGGCCGGGCAGGACTGGGAAGAGCCCTGTGACCCCTGCAGGTCAGGCCGCTGCACCGCCTACATCCGATCCACCTCGCTGCCCAAGCGGGACAGGTTTTTTTTGTTCCTTCAGATTTTGCCAGTGCCTTTGCACCCCTCTCCGAGAGTTACTCAGTTACCAGTGTTGGTTTTCTATTTCCAGAGCAAAGGCAGGTCCTCCCCTCCACGGCTTTCTCCACCCTAGCGAGGGCTGGGCCTCTGCCTTCCATCCAAGCCTGAGTCCAGGTCCCAGGGCCATGGCTCCCTCGCCTTTGTGGAGCTTGACCTCACCTATTAAAAAAAAAAAAAAAAACCAGCCAGGTGTGGTAGCATGCACCTGTCGTCTCAGCTACTCAGGAAGCTGAGGTGGGTGGATCACTTAAGCCTGAGAGGTCCAAGCTGCAGTGAGCTGAGATTGCACCACTGCACTCCAGCCTGGGTGACAGAGTAAGACCCTGTCTCAAACAAACAAACAAACAAACAAACAACCAGAACTGTATTTTAATAGCTTTTAGTTCATGATCTCTTTTCTCCTGAAGCTTTCAGTGTGCCCACGCATATGTGCTGTGTGTGTGCACATGTGCACGTGCACGTGTGTGTGTTTGGAATGTTACCATAGCCTGTGAGACCCTGAGTAATTCTGCACTTTTCCCATTTTCCCAGTCTTATCTTATACCCTTTATCATTGGCCAGGTGCTTGAGTCTTTCATTTCCCACTAGTCGAACTTCTTTCCCTACCATGGGGCCTAGAATCCCATCCTCCCCCAGTGTGTGCGCGCGCGCACACACACACACACACACCGAACTGGCCCCATTTTCATTCTTCATGTCCACGTGTGTGTCATCTCTGCAGAGAAGTTTTCCTCACTGCCCTGTCCAAACCAGCCCTCCTCTTCTAATTTCTAGTTCAGTCCTCTATTTACTTTCTTTTCTTAATAGCATGGATTGTACTTAGTAATAATTGTATTTATTTGTTTCTTCACTTTCACCTTTGCTGTTCACTCCAGAATGTAAACTCCACAGGGCAGGGGCTACGTCTGATGTTTCCGTCATTGTAACCCCAATGCTTAGCAGATGGCTTGGTGCTTGGTAGGTGTGCAATAAAAATGTGTTGGATGAGTGAATGAATAAATTAATGAATGGTCCCAGCTGCTAAGGTCATTTAGGATCTGGTGGGACTGGAAGACAGGTATGGAGGAAGGGAAGACTGTGATTGGTAGAAAGGCACGGCCTAAGTAGCCTTTCCAGACTTCACAAATAAAACTACAGGATACCGGTTACATTTTAATTTCAGATAAACAATAATTTCTTTTAGTATAGGTACATCTGACATTCAAATTTAATTGGGCATCCTATATTTTATCTGGAGACTAGGTGAGTGAGGAGGGTGTGGTGGGAGGGGGTCCAGGCCTGATGGAGTAATGGGGCCCAGGGAGTGTGCAGAGCCCTGGGGTCAGGTGGAGCAGTTGTGGAAGCTAATCGGGCAAGAGCAGGGCACATCATCACAGCACACCCGTATGGGACACTCCCAGGGTGATCCTTGGCCCAAGAGAGAAATGAGGGGAAGAGGAAGCGCTGAGAGATGGTGAGAGCTGGGTGGGGCTGGGGGGAGGTGGGTCCTGGGGTGGGGGTGGGGACTCAGGTCCTTGCGCTTTGAAGGTGACAGAACCTGTCAGATGCTTCCTTCTCCATGACCTTCTGACTTGCCAAATTTAGCTCAACACATGCATATTGGATACCACAGAATGAGCTGGGCATTGTGCCAGGTTCCGAGGGCACAGAGATAAGTGAGACTTGTCCCTGCCCTCAAGTGCTTAGTGCTTGAGCACTGGGCAACATGATGTGGCCCTGGAGGAAGCCATAACCGGTTCCACTGTCCCCCAAACCAAAGTCGGGTACCCTTCATTTCATCCTAAAACAACCCCACAAAGTAGTCATTATTACTGCCATTCCCTAAACAAGGAAATGGGTGCTCAGGTGATTCTGCAACTTAGCAAAGGTTACACAAGAAGTCAGGGATGGAGCTGGGATGCAGTCTCCGTTTCTCGTTCCTTGAAGAACTCATCCCAGTTGGAGGGGCACGGCTCTTCAAGCCAGGTCAGGATCTAGTGGGGCTGGAGGAGGTAAGTAGAGGGAGGATTCTTCTGGGCTTGGCAGTGCTGCCCTGCAACAAGGGCAGAGCACAGACTTCAACGGCCTCTTTATGCTGGGGCCCAGCAGGGCTGCCTGGACGTACAATAGGGAAGGCCATTAGCACATGTCCACTGACGTTCTGGTCTTGCCTACATCTCCATGTAACATGTGTGACATTGAACGTATTGTCTACAGCCCTCACTCCTCTGGAGGCTCTAAACCCTGGGGAACATAAGCAGTGTGAGAGGAGCTGGTGAAATGCTAACTCCACCAGGTGCAGTGATTTGTACTTGTAATCCCAGCATTTTGAGAGGGCGAGGCAGGAGGATCATTTAATCCCATGAGTTTGAGACCAGCCTGGGCAATGGAGGGAGACCCCGTCTCGACAAAATATAAAAAAAAAAAAAGTAGTCAGGCATGTTGGGGAGTGCTGCCTGTAGTCTCAGTTATTTGGGAGGCTAAGGCGCGAGGATTTCTTGAGCCCAGCTGGCTGAGATTGCAGTGAGTCGTAATTGTGCCACTCCACTCCTGCCTGGTGACAGAGCAAGAATCTGTCTCAAAATCAATCAATCAATCAATCAATCAATCAATCAATAAAATAAAGCTAACCCATCCTGTTCCCTGAACCTTCAAGAAGCCAATCCTTCTAACTCTGGGGGTGCAGCTGGGCTCATGTTCCTTTGCTTGGAAATTTCTTAAACTAGGGTTGGCTTTGAGAGCTCATCCTTGCCCTCCTTCTCCCCCCAGGAAGGCCAGGACCTGGCTCCATTTTTACTGGTGGACTATCTTGGGCCTCAGAGATCTCTGAGGAGGGAGAGGCTATATAGCTCACCTTGCTCCCCCTCCCCACGGTCTTCCATGCCCAAGAAGTAGAAACTCCTACCTAACTTTGTCCCTCCCAGTGGCGTGTGTGGCAAGTCACTGTAGCCCAGGTCTCTGAGAATCAAGATGACCTTGGAACTTGCTGTTCAATGAATTCTTTTTCTGTCTTTCCAGTTCCCCGTGGCTCTATCTCTTTATTTTCCTTTGCATCATCTCTATGTCATTTCACAATTAAATAATTAATTAATTTTCAGGCAGATGCAGTTTGGGTATAGGGAATCCTCTCCTTGGGACCCTCATAAGACTGACATGTGGGATTTCCTAGCTCTGCATCCAACACCTAACGAGTGAGTCTAAACATCTACTTTGTGCCTTTTCCCAATAACATTTGATCTAGCTCTTAGGGCTCTCCCTGCACGTGCACACACACAGTCACACATACACACACTTGTACATACATATGCTCTCACCCATGCTTGCACATACATTCACATGTACACACTAGCGCATGGACTGCTGTCTGTAACACAAGGTGTTGGTGTGTTGGGAAAGGAGCCTCTGTCACTGACAGGGAAAATTCTTCTTCAAGCACTTTGTTGAACAAACACCATGATGGGCCATTTGGGTTGTGGAAGGCAGTCTTTGCATGGAGTGGGCTTTGACTGAGACAGAGATAACCAGCATAGGAATTTGTGGGTGAGGGATGGTTAGTTCAGAAGGAGACTGGAGAGGAAGGAGCCACAACATGGTAGGAGGCTCGAGTCCAAGTAGAATACAATTCCCCGTGGTGGGAATATGGGGAGGGGAAAGAGCTGAAAGACTTTTGAGGACAAAGATGATAGTAATCAACATTATGACTGATTCTGTTATGCAGCAAAGAACTGCCCCTCAGTTACTTTCAGTTCTATAGTAGTCCACATGCAGTAGACACCACCTGGTCTTTGTGGTAACATCTTAGAGAAATTAAGAAATATGGGCTGAATTACATGTTTGAATCAATGCAGGTGGAGGTGGAAATGTCCACAAGAGGTAAGACATTAAAAAAAAGAGATAAAATTCCATAGAAGCAGGAACTTAGAGCCAGAAGTGACTGAAAGAAACATAAGCTCAACTCCATTCCCACCTCAAACATTCCTAGAGATATTAGGATTAGATACCCGAATTGCACACCATTTGTGGGCTGAATGTCTGAGTACATATTATCTCATTTCAACAAAGCTGAGTTATATGTAAATACACATATTAAATCACATGTGCGTTCACACTCACATGAGCATTACTTTTCTCTTCATAGAGCATGAATGAAGCTGTGATTTGGCAAGTATCAGGTTAATTTTACAAATGAAAACAGCCAAACCAGAATATTTAGGTTCAAAAATCACCACTGGCCTGAATGATCTGGTTTGGCCATCTATATCTAGCAAGTTAACCGGAAAAGTGCTAAAGTCCTGCACTTGTGCTCCCCAGGTGCACTTTTAATAGGGTGGCCTAAATCCTTGCAGATACATAGGTATCTCTCCACACGTTGTTATTAAGTAGATCTCTCCACATATTATTACATCTAATGTATATTTGTAAGCAACTCCATGATTGTCCCAGATTATCTAGGACTGATCTTTCATACTAGGCTGGTTTTCTGCAGCTACCTATCATGTGACTGACCCTAAAAAGGAGGTCATGCTAGAAAAGGCCATTATTGCTTTTGTTCTTGTTATTGTTTCATTCTCTATTAATGCGTGCTCAGAAAATGCAATGAAATTTACTATTAGCCTAAATTGTACATAACTGGCCTACCAGTTACAGAAAGAAAAAAAAAAAAAAAAACACAATCCCAAATATAAAGCAACAAATGTGAAAATAAAGACATAAAGAAACAGGAAGAGAACAGTTACAGTGGAAGCCTTTTGAGTCAAAAGAGAGATTTGGGGTTTTACCTTTGTTCTGCTAGGGACTTGTTTTGCAAATGTGTCGGTGTCATTATTTGTCCTACGACAGGGTGGACCTAAGAGCTTTTGAGAATTGCCTTCCAGCTCTAAAATGCTAAGATGCCCTAAGAGTGTATGACCCAGGCAGATCAGCCGGTGCTTACGAGGAGTGGTCCGATATGGTAGAAACAATGCTTCTCAGGCTTTCATGTGCATGTAAAATGCGAATTGCCAGGGGATCTTGTTGAAATGTAGACTCTGATTCATGAGGTCCAGGTTTGCAATTCCATATTTCTAACAAGCTTCTAGGGTGAGCCAATGCTGCTGGTCTGTGGATCACACATTGAAAAGCAAAGCATGAAACATTAGGTCTGGAGTTAGAAGTCCCAGGCCTGTCCCTAGTTTCTTATCTTTGCTGAGCCTCAATTTCCTCTTTTGTAAAATAAAATAAAAAATAAAATAAAATAAAATTAAAAGTCTTAAATACATACATTCCGGAGGATGTTGTGAGACTCAAGGGAGATAACGTATTTGAAAGACCTCTACATCATGAAGTGCCTTACAAATGTTTGTTAGGATCGTTTTGAGGTTGTTGGGCTTTGCCGTCAAAGCCTCCTGGTGGCTGGGTGCTGCTGACATGGCGAGTGGGGCTGATGGAGTGATAGCAGCTCACAACCTTGCATCCGTTCCATGGTGCACTCACGTGAAGCTTTTTCTCTGGAAGCTGTTATTTACTGAGCCAGATGTTATGTGTCTCTCCCTCCACTCTCTGATTGCTAGTCTGCTTGTGCTCCTGGCCCTGATCCAGAGAGGCCACATGGCTTCCAGCTGTGCTGGGGCATCTAGAATGCATTCCTGTCTCTCCCAGCTTGTGGGCTCTCCCTTCAGCTGACCCCATGCTCAGGGCTGGCCCTGGGTGGTACTCTGCATTACACAGTTTTCCCTGCCAGTTTTTCCCCTCAGGCAGCCAGTGCCCTCATGCCTTTCTACCCCCGTGCCCTCAGTTCACTCCACCCAACCCGCCCCCATCAAATGCTCATGTCAGGAAATCATCTGATACATGGATTCACACCAAGTTAGCAATGCCTGATAAGACTTGGGGTGAACTCTCCACAGGGTACAAAGTCAAGATGGCAGTCAGAACCACAAGGGAATGGCTCAGGGCTAGGTGCCTGGAAAGGGTCACATTTTTGGAGATCCTACTTTTCAGTGTCCTGGATCTGTATGCCTTACCATTTTCCATTTGCAGCCAGAAATGCTCAAACTTTGCTGTGTTCCTGATCTTGCTCCTGACCCGTATGAGTGTGTCTGTGAAAGCCAAGATTAAGTCCTTTGATTTTGTAGACTGATGTGAGAATCTGGCAGATCCGACTTTCTTAGCCATGAAGATGCTTGGGCACAGCTACCACGATTGATCTGCTTCCTGCATGTGACAGTCATGGCAGCTGAAACTTATATGTGGGACCTGTGTGTCCTGGTGCTGAACACCTTCCCTGGCAGCTATAACACTACCCCTTCCTTTCTTGTTCAAGTGAATTTCATCTAAGTAAATGAGAGTATTATTATAAAGATAATTTTGATTTGCTCTGATTATTATTTTTTAAGTTTTCTTAAACTTCGGTCCTTTTCTTTTTTTGAGACAGAGTCTCAATCTGTCACCCAAGCTGGAGTTCAGTGGTGAGACCTCGGCTCACTGCAACTTCTGCCTCCTGGGTTCAAGCGATTCTCATGCCTCAGCCTCTCCAGTAGCTGGGATTACAGGCATGTGCCACCATGCCCAGCTAATTCTTTTCTTTGTATTGTTGGTAGAGATGGGGTTTTGCCATATTGGCCAGGCTGGTCTGGAACTCCTGACCTCAGATGATCCGCCCGCCTCAGCTTCCCAAAGTCCTGGGATTACTGGTGTGAGCCACCGTGCCCAGTCAACTTTTGTTCTTTTCTTAATGTCAGTAACAAATAGCAGCATTTAATTCTTGACTCTCTGTTCACTCCAATATTGGGGCCATAGACAACCTACTCAAGAAGGGGATTTGATTCTATACACTAACCCCACTGAATACCTATTATGTACCAGGCTGCCAACCTTTGAAGATACAAAGATAATTAAGACATGGGCACCACATTGCCAACAGGAAAGGGAGAGGGGGGCTTGCCTTCTATGGACATAATATCCTCTAGGCTTTTATCATATCAACAGTACCTCTAGGCCAGGCACAGTGGCTCACGCCTATAATCCCAGAGCTTTAGGAGACCAAGGCAGGAGAATTGCTTGAGCACAGGAATTTGAGATCAGCTAGGCAGCATAGTGAGACTCTGTCTCTACAAAAAATTTTAAAATTAGCTGGATGTGGTGGCATGTGCCTGTGATCCCAGCTACTCGGGAGGCTGAGGCAGGATCCTTGATTGAGCCCAGGTGGTTGAGGTTACAGCAAGCCATGATTACACCACGGCACTCCAGCCTGGGTGACAAAGCAAGATCCTATTTCAAAAAACAAAACAGAAAAATAGTACCTCTACTTGCCTTTAAGGCTCTTTCCACCCCTCTTTCATTCCTTTTCCTTCCTAGATAAATCTTGCTTTTTGCTTTTTTTAAGTTTGTCAGGTTTATTAATTCTCTCAGAACCCAACTTTCGAGTTTGTCACTATTGTTTCCTGATTCATTGTTTTGGTTTCTTGTTTCTTTCTACTTTCTTTGAACGTTCTCAGTTTTTGAATTGAATATGTAGCTCACTAACATTCAATCCTATTTTCTAATCACATTTAAAACCATACATTTTCCTATAAAAACTATTTTCAGCCTGGCGTGGTGGCTCCTGCATGTGATCCCAGCACTTTGGGAGGCCGAGGTGGGCAGATCACGTGGTCAGTAGATCCAGCCCATCCTGGCTAACACAGTGAAACCCTATCTCTAGTAAAAATACGACAAATTAGCCGGACATGGTGATGCACGCCTGTAGTCCCAGCTACTTGGGAGGCTGAGGCAGGAGAATTGCTTGAACCTGGGAGGCGGAGGTTGCAGTGAGCCGAGATCGCGCCACTGCACTCCAGCCTGGGCGACAGAACGAGACTCCCTCTCAAAATTAAAAAAAAACAAAACTATTTTCACTGCATCCACAAATTTTGATGTGTATTGTTTTCATTATTATTTGGTTGTAACAATTTCATAACCATAATTATATTTCTTTGGTTTAAATCATTTAGGGGAGCACTAGAAGTTTTCCAAATAAATACTTTATTTATCTTCTTGAAATTGAATTTTTATTTCACTTTATTATGGTCACAGAACATATAAACTTTTTTGGGTGTTTTTTGAGAAGTGCTTTAGGATTTACTTTTATAAATATTTTGTCATCTGTTCTTAAAAAAGGTGTGTCTTGTCCATTTTGGGGAGTAAGATTTTATATACATCTAACAACCCAGGACTTAATAAGTTTTGTTCAAATTATTTCTATTCTTATTCGATTTTTAGCTTCTTAAGCTTCTTATTTCTAAAATGATGAGTGGAAATCTCCTACTCCATGTATTCGTTAATTTCTCCTTATAATTGTCTCAATTTTTGCTTAATGTATTTCAAGCCTATATTGCTAAATGCGTGCAGATTTAGTCTTATTGTGTTGTATCTTCCTGATATAATATCTTTAAGTAATGATCTTCTTTATTTCTATAATGCTTGTGGGTTTTTTTTTGTTTGTTTTGCTTTAGACTCTGTTTGTTCTGATATTAATATTGCTACAGCAACCTTTTTTTAAATATCATTTCCACTAAAAACATTTTTGTGTTGTTACGGATTATGAACAAAATAGATGGACTTTTTAAGTCCAGTCTGAGAATCTCTATCCTTTAGCAGATACGTTATACACACAGTGACTCTCTTAGTATGCCCGGGTTTTAAGCCGGAAGTATCCAGAGGAACTGAAGATGTCATTGCCATTCCCAGGAAAATGAACATGAATTATTCTTTCATAATTCTCCTGAGAGAATTGCCTGGGAATTGTCAAATTCCCTGGCCCTGGAACTGACCTCATCTTGCGCTTATTTTACCGTTCTCTTCCACTTCAAGTGCACTCATCCAGTATGCCACCAGCATCTATTAGCCCTGGACGTGTCCCAGGTACTTCTATCCCCTACTGCTTGGCTCACACAATCCAAAGGAGGATTTTTTTTTTTTTGAGACAGTCTTGCTCCATTGCCCAGGCTGAAGTACAGTGGCATGATCTCGGCTCACTGCAACCTCCACCTTCTGGGTTCAAGCAATTCTTGTGCCTTAGCCTCCCAAGTAGCTGGGATTACTGCCATGCCTGGCTAATTTTTGCAATTTTAGTAGAGACAGGGTTTCACTGTGTTGACCAGGCTGGTCTTGAACTCCTGGCCTCAAGGGATCTGCCCACCTTGGCCTCCCAAAGTGTTGGGATTACAGGCATGAGCCACTGCGCACGGTCATAGGAGGAAAATTTACTTGTCCATGTCCTTCAGCATGTGGGAGGGATGGACAAAAGAGGTGACTCAGTTCAGTAGTCAACACCCAACGGGTTACTGAATCCCACTCAGTTCAGTAAGCAAAATGAGCCCTCTTGGCATCTACAAGTCTGAGCCAACCCTTTGCTCTCCCAGGCTTTGTCCACCTGAATCTTCCTCTGTCCTCTTCTCCCTGAGTTGCTGTGGTTTCTCCCATCCCATAGTTTCCTCCACAACCCTCCCTCCTTGCATGCACAGGCAAACACACACACGTGTGCAGATTCCTATGCTGGCTTCAGTATAACTGGATAGGGAGGAATTTGCTTTGAAGAGTCTCATTGGCAGGAATATCTCTGCTTTTCTTTGAAGTCAGAAAAGCAAATATTTTTGTTTGGGGAGTAGGTAAATGGGGAAAGGTGTAGTAAGTGGGGAAAGGTGAAGTGTAGGTAGATACCCTGATCAGGTGAGCTAATGGCGTGAGTGGGAGAGATTCAAGCAGCACCATAGTTACTCCGTTGTGAGTCCTATGTTTCCTGCCCATAGCAGGGTTGCGTTTAGAGTCTCCACCTCTCTTCCCAACCAACCTGAGCTTAGACCTCAGAAGGGTAAGCTTGGGCTTGACTGGGGAGGTGGTATTGTTTCTCACATTCCCACCTTAGTGGCTTAGGAGCTTGAAACTGTGGAGGAGGCATAAGAGTCTGTGGTCTGGGGAAGATTGAGGCTGAAAGCCCTGAATGGTGGGAGGCAAGGGCCCTGGCGTTCATGTAGCACCTGAGGAGTGTGCAGGGAGTACAATACAGCTACATCAACAGAGGCCTGAGAGACCTTGGGAACAGAAGAGCACACACCTGTTCTCAATGCTGTACTACCTGTTAGCCCAGCAAGAGCTCTCTTAGGGCCTAATCAGATGCCAGGTGAAGTGCAGGGACCCAGGGAAACAGGAGTGACACAGCCTGTGTGTGGGAGTGATTTGAAGGGTGTAATGAAGGGGACTTTTTAGTATCATTAGGGCCATCACCATCACTCAACCGCCATTGAACTGTTAGACTCCAAAGACCAGCTCATCAGAGACTCTCCTTGGGACCGTGGTTGGTTTCCATTCCTTCCTTTCCATTCCATGTCTTTCTGTTAGTGAGAAATGATAGAAAGGATCAGATTTACTTGATAACAAGAGGGTTCTCAGAAACTATAACCTGTGCTTAGGAACCTGACAACCTCATTAAAAATACATGTTCACAAATCATTGACTGAAAATGATACCCTAAACAATGCTCTGTGGCCAATCATCCTAGTTTTCAGTACTCAAGGATAGGGTAAAAGGCAGTACCGGTGTGGGTAGGCACATCTGTACAGCACTTTCCACTGCTTAAGCTGAGACCAAAGCTTCCACACGTGCTGTTACCTGGAGCAGGAACTCTTTAGTCTTCTCACCTAAAACGGGAACTGGGGCATCTTTTCACTTGGTAATGTCTTCCTTCACTTTGGTTCATCCCCAAGCATGCTGTGGTATAACCAAGTCACCTAGCACTACCTGGTTAAGGCTGGCCGGGATGGACAGAACCAGATAAGGATAGCATTCTTGGCCCTGGGAGCTGGGCAACAAGAACTCCAGGCGGGGGGCAGCAGCCCACAGCACAGAGTGGCATGCATCTTAATTCCAGGATCCTTTTATCCCCCTGGATCTCAGGTTTTCCCCAGGCACGTAGAACACTTATGTTACCCACTTTCTCAGCTGAGAACAGACTCGAGGTTTGTCTGCAGCATCTTGGAGATGTGGAAGTGCTTTCTGTCCCCCCTTGACTTGCCTCGGGCCCTATCTCCTCTGGTGGGGGTGGAAAGGCAAGTTGTCGGGAGCAGAAGGTACATTGAGTTCTCAGAGAGCACCTAGATATCAGTCCCACTCAGAGTAGGCAAACAGAGCTCTGGAAGAAAGCATCTCAGCAGCAGTGTGTGGGTGGGTCTCTTCCTCCTCAGCACCCGGCGGTTAGAGTAATTGGCACAATTACTGATTACCGCCATGGCAGGTGAGATTGTAATTGGGCTTGGGCTGGGGGTGGGTGGGCAGACCTGAACCTAATGAAGTGGGTTTAGGAAACTGAAAGCCGGCTTGTTGATAGGGAAAGCTCCTGCACCTGGTGCCTCCAGGCAGCAGAATCTGCTCCAGGGAACACCTTGGGGCTTGGAGTTGGGGGCTAGGGCAAGGATGGAGGGGTTGATGGTGGGCAGAGATCCTCAGCTTTTGGTCATCTGTAGACAGTGCTTTGTCTTGCTGACAATGATACTAATAAACGCTAAGTCACATCTGGCCCTTGGTTTGTCTTTGGACATCAAACCTGGGAGGCTCTGATGATGGCTACCCGTCGTCATTCAGGCCCCAGGCCCCTACCCACCTCTCCTGCCTTCACTAACGGGTCCAGAGGTCTCGCTGCAGGCTTTGTGCCAAGCTCAGAGGTCTGAGAGCCCTGGGGAGCCATGGAGGAAGTGGTTGGCCTGGGCAATGATGCCAATGTGTGTGTCTCGCCTGTGGTCTCAGGCAGGCTGCAGAGGCCACAGGGCAGCATGGTCTTGGGCTCAGCTCCCCCACTCCCTGCTGGCCACACTGACCTGGGCCTCCCAATCCCATCTTGGTCTAGTGTCCCTGTGTCTGGAGACCCAATGAAGAGGGTCTGATTGTGAAAGTTTGGGGCCAGACTTCTATTGCATGGGTTTCTTTGAGCTCAAGAGGGAATTTGGGCCACAGGGTAAACAAGTTGAGTTCCTGGGAAGAAGTGCCCTGAACCAGCTGTTTGAGGTTGAAGGATAGGTCCCACTGTCCTGGGCCAGGCCACACAGAATTATCTGCAGGAAGCAGAGACTGCAGTTTTGCCATAGGATATGTACTCCTTTTGCGGCTAACACGTCCTCTGGCTCTTTATTGAGGACTTCAGTCTCCTCATCTCTGCCCCCAGTCATAGACCTGGTCCTTAATGTCCCACAGGGCTGGAGACACTTCACCTCAGTGAGCCCAGTGGCTGAGGCCAGCTCTGGGGTTGAGCAAGAGATGAGAGATAATACGTAACCTTTTAGAGCCAAAAAGTTGAGAGGAGGCAGGGGGTTGTCCGAGTTGGACAAGGAAGCCTCGTGGTGTCTGTAGCAGGATTTGGGTCACTGAAGGGCTCCATCTGCCCTAATAGCACTAACTGCAGCTCTTCACCAAAATTAATTTTTAAGTGTCCATACGTGACCCAGGTCATGGCAAAGTCAACATCACGCCTAGGCCAATAAGCCTCTTGGTTCCCTTACCTCAGATTATTCTCTGTTCCTTACTCCCATCTCCGTCTCGGATCCATTCTCACCTTTCTCTGTCCTGTTCTGTGTCCCAGGAGGCTGGCTCTCTGGACTACGTCTGGGTTGGTCAGAAACTTTCCTAGGATCCTTCTAAGCCTAAGGAAGATATTTTGGGAAAAGAATGTTGTTATTTAAAGCTGGAAAAAACCCAGTGTGATTCTTGCTGTTCTAGTAAATTTATCAATCCCCTATAATTTTCTTGACCCCAAAGATAACAAGCTGTGCTCTTAAAGAAGGGCTTAACCACATCCTTCCCTTTTGTGATCTCTTTGCTGCCCTTCTCCCTCCAAAACACAGCCTTACAGACTTGGCAGAAATGGTCAGTCCAGTCCACAATTCCAAGCATGGTTTCCCACCACTCTGAACATGTAGATCCTAAATAGTTCAGACTCCGATCTCTGGGAAGCCCCTAATGTCCCTTGACCAGAGGCTCCCACAATGACATATGATACGCTCGTTTATTCCTCCAAACCTTCTCCTGTCATGGGAGGTGGCTGTACTCACAGAGGGTCCCTAAACCAAAGGGCCAAGATATGAGCTTCGCTGTCATGGGAGCCTTTCCTCTTTCAGATCATTCCTTTTTTGGGTACCACTGGCAAGGGTATAGCCATAGCAATGGTGCCAGCATCAAAAGTGGTCTTGGTTGAGTTCATACATGGCCCAGGTCATGGCACAGTCAACATCATGGCAGGGCCAATGAGCCTCTTGGTTCCCTTACCTCGGGTTATTCTCTGTTCCTCACTCCCTCCTCCCACTCGGATCCATTCTCATCTTTCTCTGTTCTGTTCTGTGTCCCAGAAGACTGGCTCTCTGGACTATGCCTCCATGGACTCCCTCACTGAATGGCTTCAGACGGGGTCCAGCAGGGGATCCAAGGGCCAGAGGAAAGGGAGGCCAAGTCTTCCTCCCTCCTTCTCCTTGCTCCAGGGCCAAGTCTTTGTGCAGTGACTGCAGTTCCTGCCAGGCGTCTCATTCTTTATGGTTCCAGCTGTCTCTAGGCTCTGGTTGCTATTTCTTTCCTCATCCCTTGGGCCATTGAGATCAAGGTGGTAATGATTTCCTGACATTCCTACAGTCCATTTTCATTCCCTTAACCTTGCCTATGCCTCTGTCAATTGACTTTTCTTCAAGGTTTCTTCATTTGACCCCTCTGGGGTGAATTGTATTTTCTGTTACGGCCCTAATGGATACATCTCACCTCCTTCATTTTCCAAACAGATAGCACTTGCATGACCACTGGGATCCTTGTGTCAGTGCTCAGAGCTTCACTACCATTGCTGTCTAAATGAAATATCCAGGCTCTGATCCACTCCATTCCTCCCATTTGTAGACGTTGATTCCACTCTCTCTCCTCATCAGCCAGTCCCTCTGTGGAGAGGAGAGCTGGTGGTGGTTGCTGGTGGACTTGGGCAGGAGGACATTGCCTTTGCCATGACTGCACAGCTGTCTTTCCACCATAGCTGTATCGCCACATTGGCAGGCAGGCCTCCTGGGGATTCTCTTACCTCAAGGGGAAAAGTGCAAATAGTGAAGGGCAAGATGATACACATAGATATAAACAGAAAGAAAAAAAGAGAAAAGAAAGACAGATGATATTTCCATGCCAGGCAGGAGGTGATGTAGCTTCCAAGGGGAAGGGGAGGTAGAACATGGTGCTCAAGGATAAAGCCCAAACTCCCTAACACACATGAAAATAAATGACTTCCCATTCTGACTCAAACAGCTTTGTGGACTCTCCATGCCACTCCTTTCCCACTGATACACTGATATGCCTGAAGATACTGAGCCCCTTGCTCTCCCCCTAAAGTCTCTGAGTGCTCCATATCATCATGCTCATGCTCTTCCCTCTGAATAGAAAACCGTTTGCATTTGTTTTCTAGTGCTGTATAATAAGTACCACAGCCTAATGATAAATAGCATCCATGTATTAAGTCACTGCTCTGTAGGCCAGAAGTCCAGGTGGCCCCCGCTAGATTATCTGTTTGGAGTCTCATAAGGCCAAAATTCATGTCGCCTGGGTAGGCTCTTTCTGGAGGCTGTGGGGAAGAATCTGCTTCCAAGTTCATTCAGGCTGTTGGCAGAATTCAGTTCCAGTGGCTGCAGGACTGAGGTTCTTGTTTCTCGGCTGGCTGTCACTGGGGTCTCCCTCGAGTCTGTAAAGCCATCTGCATTGCTTCTCCTGTGGTTCCTCCATCTTCAAGTCAGCAATGGTATATCAAGCCCTTCTCATGCCTCAAGTCTCTCACTTATTCTTCTATCACCAGCCAGATACAATGCCTGCTTTCACAGGGCTCATGTGATTAGATCAGATCCACGTGGATAATCTCCATTTGCCATATAATCATGGGAGTTAGACCAGGGTGTGAAGGTCATGGGGCCATCCTAAAATCTACTTATCTCACTTTCTCTCCTTAGTTCAAATGTTAACCCCTCCATGAAGCCTTCTTGGTCTCTTCACTCAGAATTAACAGCTCTGCTAGAGCTTCACTGACTCTTGACTAGACCTCTTATGATGTATTAATGAGGTATTTGAGAGTAGGAACTGTATGTTTCTCATCTTTTGCACCAATCTTTTGTATCTTCTATTGCACCAATGCCCATCACTTAGTAGGTATTCAATAAACATCTATTGAAAGAAAGGAAGGAAGGAGGGAGGGAGGGAAGGAATGAAGGAGTCAAGGAAGGAAGGGAAGAGAAAGAGGCTACCGAGACCCAAGACATAATGATAAGGACCTGAAAGGTCATCTGCTTTGAAGGGTCACATTTCTGTAGATATTGAGGGTACTTGGAGTCAATCCATTTTCTCCTTCCTTCCTTCCTTCCTTCCTTCCTTCTTTCCCTCCCTCCCTCCCTCCCTCTTTCTTTCTTTCTTTCTTTCTTTCTTTCTTTCTTTCTTTCTTTCTTTCTTTCTTTCTTTCTTTCTTCCTTCCTTCCTTCCTTCCTTCCTTCCTTCCTTCCTTTCTTTCTTTCTCTTTCTTTCTTTCTTTCTTTCTTTCTTTCTTTCTTTCTTTCTTTCTTTCTTTCTTTCCTTCCTTCCTTCCTTCCTTCCTTCCTTCCTTCCTTCTTTCCTTCTTTTTTTTTCTCTTTCTTTCTTTCTTTCTTTCTTTCT
>NW_016815448.1:344720-386659 GCF_001698545.2 Rhinopithecus bieti
CTTCCTTTCTTCCTTTCTTCCTTTCTTCCTTTCTTCCTTTCTTCCTTTCTTCCTTTCTTCCTTTCTTCCTTTCTTCCTTTCTTCCTTTCTTCCTTTCTTCCTTTCTTCCTTTCTTCCTTTCTTCCTTTCTTCCTTTCTTCCTTTCTTCCTTTCTTCCTTTCTTCCTTTCTTCCTTTCTTCCTTTCTTCCTTTCTTCCTTTCTTCCTTTCTTCCTTTCTTCCTTTCTTCCTTTCTTCCTTTCTTCCTTTCTTCCTTTCTTCCTTTCTTCCTTTCTTCCTTTCTTCCTTTCTTCCTTTCTTCCTTTCTTCCTTTCTTCCTTTCTTCCTTTCTTCCTTTCTTCCTTTCTTCCTTTCTTCCTTTCTTCCTTTCTTCCTTTCTTCCTTTCTTCCTTTCTTCCTTTCTTCCTTTCTTCCTTTCTTTCTTTCTTTCTTTCTTTCTTTCTTTCTTTCTTTCTTCTCTCTCTCTCTCTCTCTCTCTCTCCTTTCTTTCTTTCTTTTTGACAGAGTCTCTATCGCTCAGGCTGGAGTGCAATGGTGCGATCTCAGCTCACTGTAACCTCTGCCTCCTGGGTTCAAGCAATTCTCCTGCCTCAGCCTCCCAAGTACCTGTGATTACAGGCACCCGCCCCCATGCCCGGCTAATTTTTTTTATTTAGTGGAGACAGGCAATCTTTCACTGTGCTAGCCCGGCTGGTCTTGAACTCCTCACCTCAGGTGATTACCCGCCTCGGCCTCCCAAAGTGCTGGGATTACAGGTGTGAACCACTGCACCCGGCCTCAATCCATTTTCTTAAGCTGCTTCCTCCTCCTCCTCCTTCTCCTCTTTCTTCCTCTTCAAACTTGGTTTGAAAAAGTTTCAGACTTGGCACTTATTACTCACCACTCTCAGAGGCAGTACTACTCCCAAGAACTAATGTTTTATACCTTTGTTTCCCAGCAAAGTGCATGATCAATTCAAAAGAGGCAATTCAAGAGGTTTGTCCTCAATAGGTAAGCCCAGTGGTCATTCCTTCTCTCGTAGGGCAGATGACAATAGGACAGGCCACGAAGGACAAATTCTGGAGGTATGGGAATGTTTTCAGTTTCAGGCAGATATGAACCAAGCAAGATCCCTGAGTTTAGCACCAAAGTTTTGAGGGGGATGAGAAAAGTCCAACCCTTTTCTATTTGGAAAAATCATTTTGATAATAGGTTATTAGATTTCTTGCCTTTATGCCATCAACTGAGGAGTCGGGGCAATGATCCCATTAATACAATCCTTCTCTTTCTTTAGTAATAAGGCATGGCTAGACACACTCCTTCAGATAAGGCAAGTAGCACCAACCCAGTGGCCCAGCTGGGACCCATGTGCAGCCCCTCTTGGAGGAGTTCTGAGCTGACCCTTGCTGGTTCTTTTCTTATGTTTCCAGTTTCTGCTTCTTCCTACCCCAGACCCAGGCATGAAAATGGAGATGGGTGACCTAGATAGGGAAGTACAATCTTTTCATGCATTAACATTTTTTAAAAAGTAATATGTGTATATGGTAAAAAGCCAAGTGAAACAGAAAGATGAGATGAAAAGTAAAAATCTCCTTCAACACATCCCTCATCTGACCCATGTTTCTCTCTCTAAAGCCCATCAATGTTGATAGTTTCTTACATCTTTTTCTTAAAAAAAAAATGTATGGTGCCTGCATTTTAAACTCAATCATAATACCTCTGCAGCTAGTACATGGTTTAATTGGAGGCTTATTTCCGCAAAGATCATGTTCTCTCCTCTGAACTATTAAGTCAATTTAGAAGCATTTAGAAAAGCTATTTTTCGGCGGGGCGCGGTGGCTCAAGCCTGTAATCCCAGCACTTTGGGAGGCCGAGACAGGCGGATCACGAGGTCAGGAGATAGAGACCATCCTGGCTAACATGGTGAAACCCCTTCTCTACTAAAAAATACAAAAAACTAGCCGGGCGACGTGACGGGCGCCTGTAGTCCCAGCTGCTTGGGAAGCTGAGGCAGGAGAATGGCGTGAACCCAGGAGGCGGAGCTTGCAGTGAGCTGAGACCCGGCCACTGCACTCCAGCCTGGGCGGCAAAGCGAAACCCCGTCTCAAAAAAAAAAAAAAAAAAGAAAAGCTATTTTTCAAGCAAATTAAAGTATTGAACTTGTTTACAGTTCATCCAAGATAAAGATGAAATGTTATTTTAACTCCCCCAAGATAGCAGCTTCCTATCCCTCCAGCCCATGAGCCTTTCTCGATTCCCAGTTCACCTTTCTCCTGCCCAGGTAAAAGCAGTGAAGACATTTAAAAAGACATATTTGCAAAGGCATATCAGTATCTCCCCCACAGAAGATAAAGTGGACGCAACAACCTCCTCAGCACGTTCTCAGTCTGTCCTGATTTCAGTCCCTGTTGAGGGTGGTAAGTTTTCTGTTTATAAATAAAACTTCAGCAGAAGCAAATGGGTCTAATGCTAGGTACAACTGGACTGAGAAAGGCCTTAATTCAAAGACATATATATTTTTTTTTTTTGAGACAGGCTCTTGCTCTGTTGTCCAGGCTGGAGTACAGTGGTGTGAACACAACTCACTGCAGCCTCCACCCCTTGGGCTCAAGTGATCCTCCCACCTCAGCCTCCTGGGTAGCTAGGAGTACAGGTGTGCACCACCATGCCCAACTAATTTCTGTATTTTTTGTAGAGATGAGATCCCACTATATTGTCCAGGCTGGTCTTGAACTCCTGGGTTCAAGCAACCCACCTGCCTCGGCCTCCCAAAGTCCTGAGGTTACAGGTGTGAGCCACTGTGCCCAGCCTCAGAGATGTATCCCAAGAGAGATCTACTCATCTAGATATTGGGGCAATCTTGGGCAAAATTCTCCATCTACTTATTACTACTTACTTCCGGGATCTTTTCCATTCCCAGTCTCATTATCTAATACATCTTTGCTCTGTTTATAGCCTCATGAGTCCTCCCAACTCTCTTATTCTCTAAACTAGCTTTCAGACGGAATCTAAAATTCATTTAGGTACAAAGTCATGTATAAAACCTAAAGCAGTGTCTCCAAAAGTATGAGCAATGGAAAAATTTCCCACTTGATGCTTCAAGGTATACTTCCAATAGGTTTGGAAAACCCCACATACTATGTCTCTTGCTTGAAGAGTTCTGATGCAGATTTGCTCATGGAAGACCCTGAGAAGTCCTGTATTGAAGAAATCTACTTAATATTGGTTCATCCATTCTTTCAAATATTTACAGAGTTCCTGCAGTGTGCCGGGGTTACTCTAGACACCAGACCGATGGCAATAAATGAGATCTATATGGTTTTTAATTTAAATCGGAAGAGCAGATAATGCACAATTACAACTCACAGTTTCAAATAGTGATAAAGACTGCCATAAAGAGTGATGTGGTAAGGGTGTCTACCTTAGATGGAGTGGACAGGAAAGACCCTCTCTGGGATGTGACATCTGAGCAGAAACCTGAATGACAAGAGGAGGCCAGTTATGTGAAGATCTGGGAAGAGCATCCCAGGTGGAGGGACTGGCATATGCAAAGGTGCTGAAGCTCAAGTAAACTTTTGCATGTTTGGTGAGACCTGAGAGGTAGGGAGGGGTGAGATCAAACAGGACTTTGTGGGCTACCGCAAGGTATTTACTTTCTCTATAATAAAATTTCCCAATCTTTTTGATCATATAACTTTATTTCTGTTATGAAAGTATTTATTAACATCCCATAGAGCTAGTATGCTGTGGAACACAGTTTGCCAAACCAGAGTCAGCAGTATTATCCCTCTCCAAATGTTCGTATCCTCTTGAAGGAATTTGTGCTCTAACGGAGTAAAGCTCTGAAGCCAAATTGCAGACTTCATCTAGCAGATGGGAGAGTATTGTCTTTTCTTTTTTTTTTTTTTTTTTTTTTTTTTTTTTTTTTTGATTTTAAAATTTTGAATCACAAAACATGCCTGGGTGGGTCAAAGGTTATTTTAAAACTTTACAAAAGGCTATTTATGTAGATAACTGTTTTCATACGTTTTAGATATTTTAACGCCAATTTGCTTCTTGACTGTTGGCTTTTTTTATTACATAAGTTCGCAAGTCACTATGGCTGAATGACAGAAAAAGAGGAAGGAGGACAAACAAATTAAGAGTCCTCTGTGTGGGTAAAAGAAGAGCAAGGGAGACTGAGAGTTTTCAGCCATTATCATGGAGTTAAAGATAAAGGCCAGTCATTCCTTATGCTCACTGAAGGACCTAAGTGAACAGCGATGGGCCTCCTAAAAGGAATTGAAATAAGCAATTGGGAAGACCCTCAAGACTAGCAGAAGAATGTGGGACTGTGAGGAATCACTGAAAAAGGGTATCGAAAATTCTGACCCTTCAGCAGCCTTTCAGGATGTGGACCAGCTTCTCATCTGCCTGGGTAGATTTTAGGTTAACTTCCTGGACTCTCATTTTTTATTCAAACCAGTGGAAGTGACAGTATGAGGGTAGGAATCTGGGTGAAGGACCATTTCACGCTAGGAAAGTTAACAAGAAATCATTTCACTATGAGGGAGAACTCAACTCCTGAAGCAAATTTGTAATAATTAAGATTTTAAAAAGTAATAATTAACGTATTGAGTGCTTTCCATGTTTCAGGCAACCTTCTAGGTGCTTTTTGTGCATTAATTAATTTAATCTTTATGACATCTCTATGAGGTAGAAAAATATTATCTCTATTATACAGAGGTAAAGTTGGGGATTCAAGTGGTTTAATAACCAGCTCAAGTTCTATAGTTGTTAATTGGCAGGCCTGAATTTAAACCTAGGTCAGTTTGAGTCCAGAATCATAGATCTTCATTATTATCTTATACTACCAAAAATGTGGAGGCAAAACGTTGATACTTAACTTGTTGAATTTGAAGGTGATGAAGGGAAAAGGAATCTTTTTATCCTAGGTCTGGATGTAGACTTCTGAACTGAATTTTTTTCTTGTCTTGAGATGAAAAGAACACAAACAACAGAGCAATAAGAAGACTTGGGGGCTTGTGAGTGAGCGAGATTCCCACAAGAGAAGGCGACCAGGAGTTCACATGAAACATGGAGAGCTTTAGCCTTGGATGACAGAACAGATTTGAAAAATAGAGCCCGAGGCCTGGGAACCCAGAGAGAGGTCCAGGCATCAGCAAATGCAGTCCGGGTGGGAACACAGCAGAGCACATCTGATTGTGCAGCCTCTGGAGGAAGCATGAGTCTAGGAATGGCCAGGAAGGCCAGCGCATGACAACACAAAGGCCCATGCAGACAATTACCTGGAATAACCAGATGAAAAGTGAAAAGACCTTTAAATAAAAACTCAAAACGATAAATTGGGTGGACTGGATAATCAAGTCAAACTTAGTGAGAAGAAACAGGAAAGAGATACTGCATATTAATTGTTCCCAGTTCACATCCGCCACAGCTATCTTCTATATGGCTGGCTCCTCAGTATACCTTTTATTTAGCAAGTTCATTATCATTGAATATTGAGGCACATACATGATACACAAACAGGTATACTATGATTGCACACACAGTTAAATATGAATACGAATACTGCAATGAAAATCCATGTACCTAGATTAAGAAAGGGAGCACACCAGTACATCAGAAGCACACTGCATTTTCTCCTCCAACAGCTCACCATTATCCTAAGCTTTGTATTAATCATCCTCTTTATACTTTTGCCATCTGTGTGATTGAGTTTTAGACTAGTAAATTTCCTCAGTGTCTTTGAACTTGTACTTATCCAGCCCTAAAACTGTCTATGGTCTCTGGGGATGCATGTGAAGAGTAGTGAAATCATGTTTAAGAATATTTGGAAATCATTACTTTCTTATAGCACTGAACACATTTTGGCTCAGGAGATAATGATAGTTTTGTATCCCTAAATACTAGACTCTCTAATCTTTCCTGTTTTTAACATTAAATAAATGAAACCATTCTGTGTATATTCCATCACTTGCCTCTTTTCTCAGTTTTATGTTTGTGAGATTCACCCTTGTGGATGTGAGTTGTTGTAGTTCTTTCATTTTCCAATGCCATGTAGTATTCCATTTCAGAACACGCCACAACTTATCTATTCATTATTCCATTGACGAATATATTTTTAAGTTTTTTGGCTATTATAAACAATTTTTAAGTGAACGTTTTGTACCTGTCTCTTGGTGCATGTGAGCAACAGGTTTCTCCAGAGTACATAACTAGGAGTGAAATTTTTGGGTTATAAGGTCTGAGCACACTAAACTTCACTAGGCAGAGATAAGCTGTTCTTTGTGGTGGGTCCAATTGACCTACCAGATGAGAGTTACGACTGCCCCACATCTCTGCTAAAACTTGAGTTGACTGACCTTTCGACTTGGGAGATGTGAAATGATATCTTATTGTGGTTTTAATTTGCATTTCCCTGATTACTAATGAGGACTTTTACCCCTCATATATTTATGGATCATTTGTTTTTCCTTTACTGTGAAATGCCTACTCAAATCTTCTGCTCATCTTTTTATGTAATAGTTTATATTTTTATGATTGACTCATAGCCATCCTTTATATATCTTTGGTATTGATCTGTTGTTGGCTAACCATGTGGCAATTATCTTGTTCCACTCTTTGGCTTATCTTTTCACTATTTTGTTGTCTTTTTTTTTTTTTGAGACAAAGTCTCACTCCACTCACTCTGTCAGCCAGGCTGGAGTGCAGTGTCACAGTGACGATCTCAGCTCACTGAAACCTCTGCCTCCCGGTTCAAATGGTTCTCTTGCCTCAGCCTCCTGAATAGCTGGTATTTACAGGTGCCCGCTACCATGCCAGGCTTATTTTTGTATTTTTAATAAAGATGGGATTTCACCATGTTGGCCAGGCTGGTCTCAAACTCCTGACATCAAGTGATCTGCCTGCCCCAGCCTCCCAAACTGTTGGGATTACAGGCGTGAGCCACTGAGCCTGGCCATTGTCTTTTTATAGCAGAGATTCTCCACTGTGATATAGTCAAATTGGTTAGTCTTTCAGTTTACTCCTTTCTTTCTTGCTTAAGAAATCCCCCTTTTAAAACATTCAATAAATTTTTATTTTAGAATAGTTTAAGATTCATAGACAAGTTGAGGCCATGCCTCAACTGCTGGCTCATGCCTGGAATCCCAACACTTTGGGAGGCTGAAGTGGGTGGACTGTGTGAGCCCAGGAATTTGAGATCAGCCTGGGCAACATAGAAAGACACTGTTTCTAAAAAAAAAAAAGTTGCAAGAGTATTAAAGATAGTTCTTATATACACTTCACACCTAGTTTCCCCTGTTGTTACATCTTACATCATGATGGTGCATTTGTGACAACTAATGACCAAATATTGCTATATGATTATTATCTGAAGTCCCTGTTTTATTTGCATTTCTTTAGCTTTCCTGTTTTAGGATCCCATCCAGGACACCACATTATATTAGCCATCATGTCTCCTTTGGCTCCTCTAGACTGACGGTTTCTCAAATTTCCATGTTTTTTATGATCTTGGCAGTTTTGAGGAGGACTGGTCAGGTATTTTTTAGAATGTCCTTCGACTTGGGTTTGTCTGATCTCTTTTTTTCATAGTTACACAGGAAGTATGTGTTTTAGGGAAGAAGACTATAGAGGTAAATTGTCATTTTCATCATATCATATCAAAGGTACATGCTATTAATGTTAACTTATCACCAATAATGTTCACCTTGACCACCTGGCTGAGGTAGTGTTTGCTACTTCTCCTCGCTATAAAGTTACATTTCTCACCCTTTTCCATACTGTGTTTGTAAAAGGAAATAACAGCATGCACACCACACTTTCAGAGTAGGAAATGATGCTCCACCTCCTTGAGTGGGTTGGTCTCTATGTAAGCTGTTTGAAATTCTCCTATAGAGGGGATTTATCTAATCTCCCCTACTCATTTGCTCATTCAGTCACTAACTGATATTTATTTGGGTTTATCATGAATATTGATTTATGAAACATGGGTGGTAGAAGCAAGTTTTCACTATTGGAGAGGGAGGTTACAGAAAAGCAAGAAAACAAGGCTAGAATGAACCTTGGGGTTCTGGATGACAGTTAAAAACATTAATACGCACTCATGAACTATGTTGCCCAGGTTGGTCTCAAAATCCTGAGTTCAAGTGATCCTTCCACTTTTGCCTCCCAAAGTGCTGGGATTACAGGTATGAGGCACCAAGCACAACCCTTTAACTTTTTCTTTTTTTCTGAGACAGAGTCTCACTCTGTTGTGCAAGCTGTAGTGCAGTGGCATGATTTTGGCTTACTGCAGCCTCAACCTCCCAAGCTCAAGTTATCCTCCCACCTCAGCCTCCCAAGTAGCTGGGACCACAGGTGTGCACCACCACACCTGGCTTATTTTTGTATGTTTTGTAAAGATGGAGTTTCACCATGTTGCCCAGGCTGGTCTCAAAATCCTGGGCTCAAGCGATCTGCCTGCCTCAGCCTCCCACAGTGCTAGATTTATAGGCATGAGCCACTGCACCTGGCCCTAACTTTTTAAAATAGGATGCTTAACATATTAATTTTGAACTTTAAAAAAAATTAATGTAAACATTTGCAACTATAGCATGTGGATTCTAAAGCCTGATTTTCTGAGTCCAATTCCTAGCCCTGCTCCTTCTAGCTGTGTGACTTCAGTTAGCTTTTTTGTGCTTCAGTTTCCTCATTTATACCTGCCTCAAGGGTTGTTATGAAAATTAAGGCTGGGTGTGGTGGCTCATGCCAGTGGTCCCAGCGCTTTTGGAGGCTTAGGTGGGCGGATCACTTGAGCTCAGAATTTTAAGACTAGCCTGGGCAACATGGCAAAACTCTGTTTTACAAAAATACAAAAATTAGCCAGGCATGGTGGCACATGCCTGTAGAGGCTGAGGTGGGAAGATCGTTTGAGCCCGGAGGGGTTTAGGTTGCCATGAGCTATGATCACTGCACTCCAGCCCAGGTAACAGAGTGAGACCCCATTTCAAAAAAGAAAACTTAAATGAGTAAAACATATAGAGTAAGTAAAACAATGTCCGCCACATAGTAAATGCTAAGCAAGTGTTAGTATTATACACATCCCTCTAAGTACCATTTTAGTTGCATCCATAAATTTCAATATATAGCATTGTTATTATTATATTCTGAGTATTTTCTCTTTTACTCTATGGTTTATTCTTCAGAAATACATTTAAAATTTCTGGTTGGAAAGGGTTTTTCCTGGACTCTTTATTATTGACTATTGTGATGTTCATCAGTATTTCCAGTTTTCCTCCCTTCCTGGACCTATGAAAGGGTTACTCACTGACCCCTGAAGTTAGTTATGGCTAAGCGACTTACTCTGATCAATTAAATACATACAATTAAATGCTTTCACTACAGCATGTGATCTTCCATGCTCTTTTCCTTTCCACAGGGATTGGG
The DNA here is from genome assembly GCF_001698545.2 of Rhinopithecus bieti. Classification (NCBI taxonomy): domain Eukaryota; kingdom Metazoa; phylum Chordata; class Mammalia; order Primates; family Cercopithecidae; genus Rhinopithecus; species Rhinopithecus bieti. Next base: position 354,128 of record NW_016815448.1, read on the forward strand.
GAAATACATGCTGACATGCTCAGTCTAGAACACTGAGACCCAGGTGGAGAGCAGCTGCCCTGGAGGGCTGTCTGCATGTTGAGCAACGTATAAACCTCTGTTGTGTCAATCAAGCTACTCAAGTTGTGATGTTATTACCACAGCATCACCTGACCTATCTTGTTTGACATTATTTCTTTTTAGGTAAATTGGGGTCTAAGGATACAGTCAGGATGAAAGCAATCCTTTAAATTTGTTGAGAATAGCTTTATGGCGGAACATGTGGCCAATTTTCCTAAACTTTTACACACATTCTATGTAGGGTTTGAAAAGAATGTTCTCTAATTTTTGTATGTTATGTTCCTTACATGAATATTAAATCAAGCTTGTTAATTGTCTTTTCTATCCTCACTCATTTTTTGTTCCCTTAATCTGTCACTTCTCTAGAGTTGTGTGTTAAAATCACTCACTATAATATTGAATTTCTCCTCTTATCATACTGTCACTTTGCCCCATACTTTTAATACTGTTATTAAACGTATACAAATTTAGAACTATTTTAGCTTCCTGGTTAATTGACTTAATAACATGTATTTGAAATTTAAAAAACCCAATCTATCTCCATTCTTTAATAGAACATTTACTTAATTACAATTTATTATGTTTATTGACATATTTTGATTTATTGCTACCACCATCTTAAGTGCTTTGTCTCTATTTTTCTATTTTTCTTTAAATATACCTTCATTGACCTCTTTTTTTTCCCCTTTACTTGGTTTGAAATTATATACTCTACATGTATTTGTTTGTTTCTTTGTTTGTTTGTTTGAGACTGAGTCTTGCTCTATCCCCCAGGCTGGAGTGCAATGGCATGATCTTGGCTCACTGCAGCCTCCACCTCAGCCTCCCAAGTAGTTGGGATTACAGGCACGCACCACCACACCTGGCTAATTTTTGTATTTTTCAGTAGCGACGGGGTTTTGCTATATTGGCCAGGCTGGTCTCAAACTCCTGGCCTCAAGTAATCCACCTGCCTCGGCCTCCCAAAGTGTTGGGATTACAGGCGTGAGCCATCGTGTCCAGCCTCTATATCTATTTGTGATGATTTTCCTAGTTATTTTTATATTCATTCTGACTCTAATAAAGTCTGTAATTAATCAATACCTGCGCCTGCCTCCTAAACACTACAAGGATTTTGGAATACTTTAACACCAATCTGTACAACCCAGATGATTTTAATATCTATTCTTTTAGTTCTAGCCTTTCCTTACCACACATAAATATTGGTTAGGTAAATGCTAACCAATATTAACTGTTTAAAACAGTAATTATGACTTTTAAGCAGAAGGAAGATGATCTTAGAATAAAGATATTCATCATTCCTTCTTGAATGTCAGATGGCCGATCTAAGATCATTTTCCTTCTGCTTAAATTATTTAGAATTTTCTTTAATAAAACTCCAAAATTTCTTGAGAATTTTCTTTAATATCTGTTAGTCGTAGTGTACAATGCTTTCAATATTTTATCTAGGGACACTATTTTTGTAAGCCTCTTTTTTTTAAATAGATATAAATTCTAGGTCATGTCATTTTCTTTTTACACCTTGAGCATAATGCTATATCCATCTCTTCATGTGGCCCATTATTTGCTGCTGAGAGGTCAGTCTCGCTCTAGTTCACCATCCTTTGTAGGTGATTTTCTCTCTTAGCAGCTTTCTTTTTTTTTTTTTTTTTTTTTTTTTTTTTTTTTTTTTTTTTTTTTTTTTGAGACGGCCGCTCTCTTCGCTCGCTCACCAGGGCTGGATGCAGTGCGCGTTGGATTTCGGCGCTCACTGCAACCTCCTGACCTTCCCAGGTTCAAGCAATTCTCTGCCTCAGTCTCCCAAGTGTCGGACTATAGGCATGCACCACCAATCGGCCCAGTAATTTTTGTATTTTTGAGTAGAGACGAGGTTTCATCATGTTGGCCAGGATGGCCTCAATCCCTTGACCTTGTGATCCACACGCCTCAGCCTCCCAAAGTGCTGGGATTACAGGCATGAGCCACCGCGCCTGGCTCTCCTTAGTAGCTTTCAGTCTTCTCTTTTTTCTTTGGTGTTTTGTTTCTCATGATGTTCCCAGATTTGAATTTCTCTTTATTCATTTTGTTGGATTCACTGTGCTTCCTAAAGCTAAAGATTCATGTTTTCCACAATTTCAGAAATATCTGAGTTATTGTCTTTTTGAATATTACCTCTTCCCCATTTTTCTATTTCCTTCTGGAACTCTATTTAGGAACAATTCAATTTTCTTACTTTCTCCTCTGTACTCCTTAACCTTTCATATTTCTATGGCTTTGTCTTTTTGGTCTACATTCTAGACAATTTTTTCTGCTCTAGCTTCCAGCTTACTAATTTTTGCTTACTAATTTTTTCCTCAGCTATGTCTAATCTGCTGTTTAATCTACCCACTGAGTTTTAAGATTCAACCCTGGCCAGGCATGGTGGCTCATGCCTGTAATCCTAGCACTTTGGGAGGCTGAGACAGGTGGATCACGAGGTCAGGAGATCGAGACCATCCTGGCTAAACGGTGAAATCCTTTCTCTACTAAAAATACAAAAAATTAGCTGGGTGTGGTGGCGGGCACCTGTAGTCCTGGCTACTCGGGAGGCTGGGGCAGGAGAATGGTGAGAACCTGGGAGGTGGAGGTTGCAGTGAGCCGAAATCGCGCCACCACACTCCAGCCTGGGTGACAGACGGAGACTCTGTCTCAAACAAAACAAAACAAAAACAAAACAAAACAAAAGATTCCACCCTTATTACTTTTATTTCTAGAAATCCTTTTGGTTCTTTTCTGAGTCTTCTTGGTGATCTATATAATCTCTTGTTACCTGCCCATTTTTGGAACTTCTCTTTTATTTCTTTAAACCTATTAAAACTAGTTACTTTATATTATATCTGATAATTTAAATATCTGAATCTTTTGTGGGCTTCTTTCTGCTGAATCTTACTCATTGTGCTTTATTTTCACGTGTTTTGTGACTTTGACTGTGAGCTATAATTATCTGTGAAATTTCATCTGTGGCAAATCTTTGAATACTGGGGTGATGTCCTGCAGAGATTTATTTTTGTATTTATTTTGTAGAGATGAAGTCTCACCTTATTTCCCAGGCTGGTCTTGAACTCCTAGGCTCAAGCAGTCCTCCCACCTCAGCCTCCTAAAGTGCTGGAACTACAGGCATGAGCTACTGTGCCTGGCCAGAGAAGATTTATATTTGATTCCACTAGTTATCTGAGTAGTAATAACCTGGGATCATTTTAAATTAAATTTTATGTTTGAGAGTGTTTTTTTTTCTTTAATCACATAGCATATAAATTTGGACTGCAAATCCAGATAGACACCTCGTGGTTGTGAATTTTAAGGGGACATTTATTAGTTTTCCGACCATCCAGAATGGCCCAGGCCAGTTTCCCTGCTGTCCTCTTCTTTGTGCAGGTTTATTTCTCCTTCTCCTTACACAGAGAGTCCTGGAGCCCAGCTCATGCAGATTGATCTTTATCTCCCGTCCCCATGCCCTGCAAAGCCATTAAAGTGAAAGAAAGCTCAAGGTTCCCAGGGTTCTACAGGAACTCACCAGGTGAAGGAGCTTTGGTCCTGGCTTACCGACCTCTCTTCCTGTTTTCGCTTCATTTTGAGTTCTGCAGATTTCTTCCTTTGGTGCCAGCCTGGTGATAAATTTAAGCTTTTAGAAAATTATTGCTTCAATTGGGAGGATCATTCAGGGTGCCTAATCCACTCTACTATTAGAAATGAAACATCTTTATCAAAGCTGAGTTTAAGATGAAGGTAATGCTATCTTGACACATCTTTGTCAGTTGTTCTAGTTCCAACACCATTTGACCCTAAATGCCCTCTACTTAAAGGGTGTATGCTGTTTTCTGAGAAAGAAACATGGCAATAAATCCTTAATTACTACAGATTAAATGTCAACGGATCATCTAATGCAGTAAGATAACAAGAGATTAGAGGGAGACTACTAGTAACCACAAAGCAAGAATTGTGTCTCCTCACATTCAGAGCTTTGATAAGGAAGTAAACCAGCTGTAGGCACCAAATCAGCCTTTCTATTGGCCCAGATTGCACTGCTACAACCGACAGTGTAGACCGTATCAGTCCAAAGTTTAAGACTCCTGGAATGGGGGGAAAGATCGGTAAGGGAAAGGTGATGTCAAGACTCTTGATTCTCTGGGGCTTCAGCCCTAAATATGGCAGAAATGATTGAATTTCTTCAATTGTCTCCAAGAAGCAACAGTGGGAATTTTGACATTGCCTCTGGGATTCACTTGTAATTCCTATCAAGATTAAGCATAAGATTCCTGGGAAGAAGAAAAGAGGACAGGGAACTGGGATATCATTGAGATTACTTCAAAGATATAGAAAAAAGATTCAGAGGCCAGGCGCGGTGGCTCATGCCTCTAATCCCAGCACTTTGGAAGGCCAAGGCAGGAGGATCGCTTGAGCTCAGGGGTTTGAGACCAACCTGGGCAACATGGTGAAACTCTGTCTCTACAAATAAATACAAAAAGTTAGCTGAGTGTGGTGATGCACACCTGTAGTCCCAGCTACTCGGGAGGCTGAGCTGGGAGGATTGTTTGAGTCTGGGAGGTCGAGGCTGCAGTGAGCTGAGATCACACCACTGTACTCAGCCTGGGAGACAGAGTGGGACCCTGTGTTGAAAAGAAAGAGAAAAGATTCAGTTGTTGTGATGCATTGTTCTAGGTCCAGCACATGACCCAGAATCTCCATCCTAGCACTGCCAGGAACCAACAGTGGGTGTTTTCATGTCTGGGCACCTGAACTACTTGTTTAAATGTTCTTTCTCACCCCTCTTCACCTAGGTTTTAGGTTTCACTGCAGGGAAAGGAAGGGAGAATGTCAGGGACGGTACTGGAAACTGGGATGTTGACCTCTTACCTGAGCAGGTCCAAGTCATAGACTCATTGACCATCAGCTCTCCATGGCCCTTAAGCTCCACCACTCAACAGACGAGGATCCTGCTGATGAATAAGGAGCAGAGGTAAAGGAGGTGAATGGGGGAGCAGAGGGAGGATAGAAGAGGGCTCTAAAAGGGAGAACTTGGCTTGTCTGCATAGAGCAGAAGTGTGGGGAGAGGGAGTTAAAAGGGTAAAATGGTCAACTGAGGTGAGGCCCGTGAAGAAGGGATGAAAACCCTCTTCATCACGTTCCTTGGCCTGTTCAACACATTCTTTCTGTACTTGGTAGTGGCCACTCAGAGTTCTGCCTGCTGAGGTTCCAGGAACCCCAACTGAGGGGCAGCTCTCCTGGAAATAGGGGTTAACGGGAGGTCCATGGTGGTGGCCAGGTGAAGAATTGAAAGGCTCCTCTCCTAATGACCCAAAAGTGGCCAACACACCCTCTCCTGCAGATAGCCATGGCCAGGAGAGCCTGTCCTGTTTGTATGTCTGGTTTAATCTGATCAAAGACCTGTGGCATTAGACCCTTGGTAATCCCAGACCCAGAGCACCATTTGAATTCTACTTGGATCTTGTCTAAGATTCTACTTAAATAAGCTAGGCAGGTCAAAGAATTTAGCTTCTCAGACTTCAGTTTCTTCAGCTGTCCTGAAAAGGATCTTGACCACCAAATAGAGTATGGAGCCCTTGTTATACATACAGCACTGTCTTAGGCACTGGTGGATACAGAGACACAATGCTTACCCTAAAGGAGCTTCTGACCCAGCTGTCACCATGCCATCCATCACCCAGGGGTCATCTTTGCAGGGGACGGCCCAGCTTCTCATGCTGCCCCTGTGGGGAGGGTCACTCTGAACATCACTTTCCCCATTCTGTAAAATGAGAGGAATAAAATTCCTCTCCACATTGTGGAGTCAGTCTCTTGAGAATGCTTCATAGACTAGATTATTTTAAGTGAGCTTTTAATGGAACTATCACACACACAGAGAAAAGTGCACAAATGCTAAGTGTAGAACACGGTGGTGAATTATCATAAAGTCAACACATATAGGTGTCCACTGCAGCTCAACAAATGGAACATGGTAGAATGTGACCACTGCCATGGAACCCCCCTCCTATTCTCTCCTAGTCATTATCTCCGGCCTCCTTCCCAGAAGTAAGCGCTGTTCTGGCTTCTAACCCCAGAGATTCAGAGACTAGATTTTAAACTGAACAACCTGTAAAATAATATGAGTTGGTAGATGCCAAGCAGGGCACTGTCACAGAGAATTGTGATTCTAATTTCCTGAGATCCTCTTTACTCTGGGGCTGCAGATCCATGGCAGATGTTTCTGGGAGCACTTTGGGAAGTTGTGAGGCATCCTCCCAAATAATTTGAGCATCTATTGCAAGAGCCGGAAGGCCAGACTGCAGCGTGGAGAGTTAATCCAGGTCTACGGCATTGTGGATATCAGCATCCTGCCTTCCACGATAATCCACAAATGCTACCTGGATCTGCTCACGCCACCAGGGCATCATCAGGCCCTCCTCATGTCCCTGGTGTGCTCATTAGCTTGCTGCATGGAGCTGCTTAAAGAATTGATGTACCTTTTGGTGGAAGTGGACAACAGAAGTGTAGACCTCTTCACTACGATAGGTGTAAGCTGCAGCAAACTGGCCAGCAAACTGGCTCTGGTACCAAACAGAAGGACTCCTGGAGCTGCCTGAGAGGGGCCTTCTTAAGAAGGAAGCAGCCTGGACCTTTGCTAACTGCATTGATCCTAGCAGCCTCCCCACGTGACTTTTAAAGTACCAACTGCTGCTTATAAATGGCTTTCAAAAAGCAATCTGAACACAATCTTTTGTTGAAAGAAAACAATTTTTCTGCAGTACAAACCACATTTCACAAATCCTCAAGCCTTCACCTTCATCTTTACCCTCAAAAAGGGACTATAAATCCCATGCATAACCCAGGCGTGGTGGCTCATGCTGCTAATCCCAGGACTTTGGGAGGCCAAAGCAGGTGGATTGCTTGAGCCCAGGAGTTCGAGACCAGCCTGTGCAACATAGTGAGACTCCATCTCTCTAAACAACAACAAAAACGCCATTCACCTTTTGTAATCAAGAGATAAGCCCCCCAAAGGACAGAGTTCTTCCTGGATATGGAATACAGTTGGCATAAAGCACAAAACATTATCTTAAATGCTTTACTCTAAAAATTTCAAATGCTCCTGACTGGGTAGCCCTGGTGCAAACAGCTCCCACTGTTGGGTCTGACTCTGTGCCCCTACACAGCAATGGGCAACCCAGATCTCAGAGAGTTTGCATACCTCCTGAGATGTACAGTAGCTATACCCTTGGCAATTCTTTCCAGTTAATTCTCTTCTAGATCTTGTGAGATGGACTTGCCTCCCTTTTCCTACTTATCAAAAGAGGAAGTAGCCTGTTGGAGGCAATCAGTAAGGGCTTCATGATGCCAATATCTCATAAGACCCTAGGGTCTGGAGGTCACTGGTTCTCTCAGCTGATCAGAGCCGCCCACCTCAAGTCAAGGACTTCTAAGAAATTAGGCTACGTCTAAAATATTTTGGGCAAAGGGCAAAAATAATGGGTCTGTGTATCAGAAGCAAAGCCATTTTAAGAATAGGTGACAGTATAGCTGATAGACCTACAGATATTTAAAAACATCACAGTCAGGCCAAGCACTCCCTTTCCTTTTACCTCTCATATCCCCTTCCTTTGCTCCCTCCTTCCACCCTAATCAGAGAGATGTGAAGTAATATCTTGTTGAAACTCCAGGGGCCATGACAGTTTTAAGGAGCTTTGCTAATTACTACACAGAAAACTTACTATGTAACAGGCACAGTGCTAAAGGCTTTATATAGGCTATTTCACTTAATCTCTTCAACAACCCTATGAAGTCAGCAATTCTATGACTATTTTTATCCCCATTTTACTGATGGCAAAACTGATGTTCAGAGAGATCAAATAATTTGCCCAACATCATTCGACCAATCAGAAGCAGTCCAAGCCCAAGCTCTTTACCACTACACTATAAACTTGACTTGCTGTCCCCACTCTCCCTGTAGTTTAAATCCCTGGAGCCTTGCAGAAATGTGATAGGGAAGGCTGGGTGTGGTGTCTCACACCTGTAATCCCAGCACGTTGGGAGGCCGAGGCAAGTGGATCATTTGATGTCAGGAGTTTGAGACCAGCCTGGCCAATATGGTGAAACTCCATCTCTACTAAAAAATACAAAAAAAAAAAAAAAAAATTACCTGGGTGTGGTGGCACATGTCTGCAATCCCAGCTACTAGGGGAGGCTGAGGCAGGAGAATCGCCTGAACCTGGAGACAGAAGTTGTAGTGAGCTGAGATCATGCCACCACACTCCAGCCTGGGCAACAGAACAAGACTGTCTCAAAAAAAGAAAAAAAAGAAAAAAAAAGGTGGACAGGGACATTGTCAGGTACATGGAGATTACCAATCAAATTCCTTTCTATTTCAAATGTAGGGATATTTCAAACCCAAGTGTAGATAGGCCCCGCTAAAGACAAGGCCCCCAGCCAGACTATACTAAATACAGAAGCTACAGCTCCTAGAGTGAGACTTTCCAGAGAGGAAGAGAATGCAATGTGGTGTCTCTGAGCCAGTCTGTCTAGTTCCTGTTCCTAAGATGAATGTTTCCATGGAATTGAAGCCACTCATTACTGTTGATGATGAATCTCACCCTGTGTCGTGTGACTTCAGATATTAACTAATGATAGTACTTTGAAAATAATATTCATGTATGGGATCACAATTTTTTTTGCAATAGGGTTTTTAAATTAAAAACATTTATAGACAACTTCTTGGCTGTTGGACACATGGATGATAACAAAGCAACACACCACCACTATCATGCAGTTCAGAGCAAATCCAGCTGGAAGTGGAGGTGGGCACCCGAAACAACAGTTTTAACAATGGCAACATTTTTAACGACACAGGACAATGAGGCAAACACAACCAAAACGGCAGCCGTGCTTGGTAGTATGTTTGTCCCAGGCCAGATGTCAAAGGCAAAGGAGAAGGGCTGTCAACAGCCACATCTTTCTGGAGTTGGGGCCCCAGGGGAGAGTTGTTTAATGCATTCCTGGGCTGCTTACGGAATGTCCTTCCTGTTCTTCTGGAGAAACAAGCAGGCATGCCCAAGATGAGGCTTGTGGGGCTTCTGCTCATTGCTATGAAGGAGGTCATTGCCCAATCGTCTTCCCTGAAAACTTTCCCCTGGGGATGGGGAGCTTCTTTCAAAAACAATCAGCTTTTCTATACTGACCTCTTCAACTGCAATGTGACACTAACTCCATTTTCACCTGCTCCCAAGATACTGACTCCCATGCCATGGAGCCCCTCCATTTATCTTCACCCCGGGCTCCTCCACAAGACACTCGTCCTCAGAAGAGCAGAATAAGAATTCCCCAAAGGCATTGGGAATGAGGCTTGCTTCATCTCCCTACAAGAGTAATCTTGGTGGTTGCAAAACCCACAGCCATAGTTAATCATAGATGGGAAAGGACCCTGAGCCTCTAGTCTATTTTGCTGGTCTCTATGGTTGGGGTTGGGGCTTGGAGAAGAGTCATCATTGTTTGCTTGGATTTGGACAGGAGCCCAGCAAATACCTAGGAGCCTGGGAGAGAGTTCTGAGCTGTGTTTGGTTGGAGGTGCAGGTGGGAGTTTAAACCTTTCTCTGTTCGGCCTCTAGGCTCTACTTTACCATGCCAGCAGACGCTGTGTGCGGGCCAGCAGGCTGGCAGCCTGGGGCTCGAAGATGTGGGAGCAGGTGGGAAAGACAAATGCCAAAAGCCCCGAGGAAGAAGACATGAGCTGGGCTACTGGGAATGGAGCCCTGGAGCCAGATGGATTTGGAGTGAATAACTGGCGGTGCCCTACCCTTTCTAGGGCAGGCTGGGTCTGTGTGCATTCACTTCTCATGGCATTGCACAGGACTCCTTGGAGCTGTTCTGTTCTGTTCTGTTCTGGAGCAATCAAGATTTCTGAGGTGCCATAGGCATCTTGAGGCTAAACGAACTCCCCAAACCTGGAAAATACTTGAAGTGGTAATATATCAGTTGAGTAAAGGCCACAAAAACAAACATTGGGTGGATACATTCTGCCTCAGTGACCTAACCCTGACCATGCACTCTTGGAGGTAGAATCACCAGAATCATCATGTATCCCCTGCAGGGTTCTGAGGGTGCTACATGTAAGCCATTGATGGTCTCTCAAGTGTATTTCTGTGAATCTCGTGTTCCAGGCTCTAAATGAGGGGGTCCCATGGTGAGAGGGACTTGTTCTGTCATTCAGAAAGGCAAGATTCCATCAATTCCCTGGATGGAGTCTTCTGTCGGTTGACTACTCAAACAATAAAGTCAGCCTAGCCCATGATCTAGGGCAAGAATTTTTTTTTTTTTTTTTTTTTTTTTTTTTTGAGATAAGGTCTCACTCTGCCGCCCAGGCCTCAAGCACAGTGGCATGATCATAGCTTACTGCAGCCTTGACCTCGCAGGCTCAAGCGATCCTCCCACTTCAGCCTCTCAAGCAGCTTGGACTACAAGCACACACTACCTACCACGCCTGGATAATTTTTAAATTTTTTGTAGATAGGGTCTCACTATGTTGCTCAGGCTGGTCTCAAACTCCTGGCCTCAAAGTAATCCTTCCACCTCAACCTCCTAAAGTACTGGGATTACAGGCCTGAGCCACTGTGCAGGGTAGGATTTTTAATACTATATTTTGAGTCACAAGCCATTAATGCACGGTGAAATAAATTTGGTGGATCCCAAAAGGAAAGAAGGAAGGCAGGAAGGCAGGAAGGCAGGAAGGCAGGAAGAAAGGAAGAAAGGAAGAAAGGAAGAAAGAAAGAAAGAAAGAGAGAAAGAGAGAAAGAGAGAGAGAAAGAGAGAGAGAAAGAGAGAGAGAGAGAAAGGAAGGAAGGAAGGAAGGAAGGAAGGAAGGAAGGAAGGAAGGAAAAGGAATGAAAGAGGGAAGGAGGGAGGGAGGAAGGAAGGAAAAGAGGATAGAGAAAATAATAGAAAACATTGTAGAACATCTTTTGTAGCAGGAAACTTATATATATTCCTAAGTAAACTAGGTCACAATAAAAACTTATTTCTTATTATGGGTTGCAGTTAAAAATTTGAAAAACACTGTCCTGGGAAGACCCCTTGATTTGCTTTCATTGCTACAGCTTCTTACATTTATTCATTCTATTTTTACCATCTGGAACATAAATAAGGAGAGTCATCCTTGATCCTTTTTGTCTTAACAAGGGTTAGGAAATGTAAAAGAATTAATCTTTCTGAATTTAATGTGTGTTTTTTAAAAATCTCTAAAACAAGGGAAAAAACTGAAAAGATGGGCTGGTCCCTTCTGTCTTTCTAACTCCATGCCCATGTCTCTCAGAATGTTCTCTGGGAGTTTACTGAAGAGAGGCTTCCCTTCAGTCCCACTGTGCCCATAACCATAAAATATTTAAGGGGGAAAAATAGCCCTAAAAGGGAAAACAAACAGTTAGATGGGAGTGTTCCAGAGAGAGCTCAAAGGGCACATTTTTACCTGCAGAGCAATCTTTAGGCAGCTCAAAAAACCTCTGTCCATGGGGACAGGGGCTCTGGGAGCCTCACAGGGACAAAGTGACCCACTCAAGCTCTGACACAACAGCAAGAGGTGCAGAGAGCATCAGCCAGCCTCGAGGACAGTGGCCAGGCTGCAGAAAAGGGAAGCCCAGAGATGAGGACAGGCTGCAGTCCTATGGCCTGACTGCAGCCACAACTGCCCAGGCCATCCCCAGGTACCTAGAGCCTGGCAGAGAGGTCAAGAGACCAGGCCCTGCCTTTCTTTGGAGTCTGTGGAATGAAATGCACAGGAATGAAATGAATGAAATGAAATCCTCAGCCTAGCGCCTCTGGAATCTTTCCATCAAAGTCAGATGCACCTGGAAGGACTCTTGTTTTTATACAGATTTTTGAGTCTATAGCGCTATAGCAGGATATCTAGCACACCACCAGACTTGGCTAATATTAGCCAAGCAAGTGCTTACTAGATATACCCTGATGTAATTTGGCAGAGATGAGTAGTGACAAAAAACAATCTGTACATCCCAATAAAGACCACTACCCATCCCAGGGATAAGTGAGAATATGAGAAATGTTAACTTCAGGGAAAAGAAAAATTAATGTCTTCTGCACAGGTTCTGGTACATGGTTTATAGAGACGTCAAGATAGAGGAATTTAAAACTATTAACTCTGTAGTGCAGGAATGGTGCTTGTCATCAAGGCATCAAGAGAACACAGTGTGGGACAGCAACCTCTCTTTCCAGTTGTATACCTGGCTAGGGAGAAGTAGGGTCCACAGACAATTATGGATTATAGCAGAACACAGGAGAAGTGAATCTCATATGATCTTGCTTTTCTACTTTCACAAAATAACCTTCCTTCTAAGAACAAAACAGGCAAAAAAAATCTATCTTTGTTCAATGTAAATACCAGATGGTTCATTATCAGGTGCCAAATCATGCAATATAGACAATGCACGCGCTACAAAGACCAGAGAATTGACAGTTCCTTTCAGCCTAGAGATGTTAGAAAAGCCTGATGGAACAGGCAGGACCTGAAAGAGGAGAAGATCTGGAGAGGCGGATGAGAGAGAACAGTTAAGGTACTGGGGGAATATGAGAAGAACATGGTTAGAGACAAGGTGATGGAGCTGATGACGGCATGTGCTGGGGACCGTGATGACATCTATAATCTTGCCAATCTGCCAAATGCAGAACCTCTGAGTTCTCCAACTCTGTGAAAAGTGCATGCATGGAAATTTTTTTTTGTTTTTTAGAGGCAGCATGGAACAGTGGGATGTGCAGAGAGAAGACCTGGGTCCAATAGCTCTGATACTCCTCAGCTGTAAAAACCTTGACAACTCTGCACATCAGTTGTACAATGGAACATTATTTTTTACTCTTCATGTCTGAAAAGGCTGTGATAAAGATCAAGTAAGATATTCCAAAGAATTCTTTTTATACTATAAAGCAGTTTACACATATGAATTACAAGTACCTCTCCTCCAACAAAGAGCTGTGAAAAAAGACTGTCAATTACTATGGAATACTTAGTAAGCATCCACCATCTTTTGATAAGGCTTATTTGCAAGATGTCAGGCCAATCAAGCACCACAAAAGTGACTTCTGAGTGCTCAACCTCTTTCAGAGGCTCATGGGACTTCCAGAGAAGGTCCCAAGGTATTAGCAGTTGGAAATTTCCTCTTATGCTTTTCTTCCCATAAGAATCACCTCTAGCTTTCCCACGATGCTTTGGGCAAGGGAATTCTTCCTATTACTTTCATTACGGGTAGAGAATCCATCCATCAGACTGGCAGGACCTCTAAAGGGGCACTTCATCTGTTTCTCAGAATAAATGGTCCATTCCCAAGTTCAGTCAAAGGCTGTGCCTCTCTTCTGTCTTTTGTTTAAGTCTCCTCAGAAAGTTTCCATGATACCTCCATAATGAACTGTTTCAGCGCTTAACAAACTTCACTGTTGGAGGTTCTTCCTTCTGTTTTATCTCAGTCTGTTTCTTTTAACCCCATTATTGAGTTGTGAGGGGGCTGGTTATCATGTAGTCCAGCATGGCTGTCTCAGAAATGGTTCAGAGACCATTGCCCCGGCAGATTTGCTGGGCTCTAGCACTAGTCCTTCATTGATTAGCTGAGTCATGTTGGGCATATTACTTAACCTTTCTATGCCTCAATTTTCCACCCTTTCACCTTGTCCCTCTGAGCCACGGTTTCCTCCTCTGTAAGAGGCGAATAGCAGTATCTTCCCTGGCTAAAAGAGGTCATCCACTGCTGGATGATTTTGTGGGCATTTCTATTCCAGAAGATTATGTTGTAATTGCTATTTATTTATACACTCTCCCACTGCACAGCGAGTTCTTAGAAGAGGGAACCCCAGCTTTTTCAGCTCTCCTCTAGCAGCTAGAGCTGTGCCTATCACGTAGTCAAGGGAAGCAGAGAATAACTTTTAGCCAAAATTTTCTGTGGTGAATTTTCCACAGTCATCCACAATTCCAGGTCTCAGGACGTACTCTTTATCTTTTCCCTTCACGCCGATGCCACGGAGAGGAAGGGGGAACTGGGGACCAGGGACCAGGGAAGCTGAGACTCAGCTCCCTTGGGTGAGATTCGCGACAGACCGGAAACGTGGTAAGCCGCGGTCGCTGCCAAGGTGATATCGGGTGGGAGCGATGATGCAACTCCGGTTTCCACCTCGGCCCCTAGGGATCTTTTACCCTAATCTGTGGGATCAGGCTGAGCTTCCTGGCGTTCTGCAGCAGTAACACGATAGCGAGCGGAGCCCTGGATTTCCCACCCGTGCGGAGCTAGCCGCCGGTGCCAGTCGGCAGGCGCCCCCCAGCGTCCCGCGGACGACGAAGTCCTGACCGGGTCAGCCCAGGAGGAGGGGACGCACCTGGCCCGGGCGTCCGCAGCAGGCTGGGTAGAACCACAGCAGGAAGGGTGGGGGGCTGCATCCCCGATTAATGCAGGCTGAAGCGGGAATCCGCACCTATAAACATCGACAACTCTGTCCCACAGAGGGCAGAAGCGTGCCTTGCACTATGGACGACAGTCGATGCAAGTTTCACGAGGTAGAGTCTCTAAGGCTACAGCGTGGCCTGTAGGGTGGTTGATTCCAAGTCAAGATGGTTGCAGCGCCAACCGAGCTCCTGGCAGGAGAAGACTGGACCTGTGGGCGGGGCGGAGGGCCGGGCCGGGGCCGGGGCGGGGCCTGATCGAGAGGCGGGGCCAGGTGCTGGGCTGTCTCTGCTTGTCAAAAGGCGGCAGCCGAGCCGTGGGCGCCGGGAGCGCGGAACAGCTTGTCCACCCCGCGGCCGGACCAGGTGCGGACCCGGGAGCAGCGGGGAAGGGGGTTTCAGGATAGGGACTCGGTGTCGGGGCGTCTGGGATACTGGGGCCTGAGAGCCCGGGTGCGAGCATTAGAATCTAAGTCCCAGCGGTAAACTTGGCGACTGAGGTCGGGGCTGTCGTGCCATGAGGCTGGGACACTAAGGGGCACTGAGGTTTGAGAAGGGTGAAGTTCGTGCCAGGCTGGCGAGGGGAGCGGAGACATCCTCGGTGCTTAAGCAACTTAAAGGAGAAATGCTCCACTAGCACAGTGCTCAGCACTTGGGCAACAAGAAGCATTTGTTTCCTTCCTCTGTTCGGGCGCCTTGGCATGGAGTGGAGGAATAAGAAAAGGAGCGATTGGCTGTCGATGGTGTTCAAAACTGCTGGAGTGGAGGGCGTGTAGCCTTATTTATTTTCTTACAGGGCCCAGGTATGGTCCACCTGTGATGGTAGAGTTGGGTCTTTTAAGTAATTTTTTTTAAATCTTTCTTTGAACTACTAATGAGTTTAGACCTAATTGGCCCTAGTTTTTCAGGACAGCCTGTCAATAGATGTTCAGAGGAACTCAGGGGCAAGCATTTAAATGAGGAAGAGGCTCAAGGAGTAGTTTCTGTTTGGAAAGTGAGGTGCCCTGCATCTGTGGTGGTGGTGAGGAAGATTCAGAAGTATCTAGGAGGGAACAGCCTGTGATCTCCAGGGCCAGTGGACAACTGCCCCTCCTCTTCACCCAGGGACCAGAGTCTGAGACCCAGCCTGGGCTGGGGGAGCCTTGGGTCTCCAAGTCCAGGCCCTTCTCGCAGCTCCTCCTCCTCCTCCTCCTCCTCCTCCTCTTGTTCCTCCTCCTTCTCTGTGCGTGCGGTGAGTGAGTCAGCCTCCTGTCTGGGCTCAGTTGAAGCCAAAGGGGCCAGAGCCCAGGCAAGCAGTTGGGCAGGCATTTTCTGAGCATTGCAGAAACTCCTGGGCAGAGTTCGGCTCTGCTCCACCTACCTGTTGGAAGGTGGTCTTCCTCATGGGCAGGGGCTCAGATACCCAATACAGCAGTGGTTATGGAATGGCTATGGGATGATTCTAGCAGGAGGTGACTGTGAAGGGATAGTGGCTTTATGATAAATCTACATCTCATCTTTCTCCTAGGATCAAGAGGTACATCCCAGCACTGCAGGCTTTTCCAGCCCTTCATTCCGTTTCTGCCTAGTGGTCTCATTAGCGGCCCGTCTCTGCTAGTGAAAGGGGTGAGCAAAAGAAATTGGGAAAGTCTGGGGCCAGAGAAGTCATGGTGTTGGCAAAGAAGGCTTTAACCCAGGCTAGGGATTGGAGGTGGTTTGCTGAGGTAGAGATGGGTTATCTGAACACTGGAGCCTCAATTCTATGAACTGAGAGTGTTGTGTGTTGAGAGACCTTCTGCCGTCCCTTCCCTGTCCAAGTGCTGGAGGAAACTGTGGGTCTTTCCGAAATAGTTTCAGGACTGGCATGCAGCCAGACCAGGAGGTAGTAAGACTGTACATTTCTCCCTGGCTTTTGTTTTGGGTGCCAGAAATCGTTGAGCAGAAGTAGCCCTCCCTGCAGAGTCCATGGCCCCCACTCAGTAGCCTCTCTGGACCCATTTGAGAAGAGTCCTGGGAGGCCAATCCGGCTGTGGGGCTGACTCAAACTGCAAAAAGCTGGGGAATTCAGTCTGTGCTCTGGCTGGGTCCCATGGCTTCGGGTTTGGCTGGTCCTGATCAGCTGTGACTTGGACCCTTACCAAGCTAAAGGAAGAACTAGAAAATAGGGTAAGAAAGGAGGGAAAAAATGAGAGTTAGAAAGCCTTTCCAACCCTTTGCTCCTCTTCAGCAGAGGCCATCAGACTTTGTTTGTACAAACATTATGGAAGGTCGGGTGCTGTTTGGGGTGCCCTGATAATTTGTGGTTATGGTTTCTCAGTAGTATTCCCCTATTTGACCTCAGAACTGATCTCTTTTGTAACTAAGTCCCAGAGGAAGCTCCAAGAGGACCTCCTGGACCCCTACACTCTACCCCCAGAACAGATAGCAGGTGTCCAAAGCCCAGGCTGTGAATGGAGAAAGGCCTGGGGCCGAGTGGGCTGCATCAGGTGGCTACTACATCAGGTGGTTATCTAAGACAGGAGAGGGAGTTCCCATTGTTTGATTCCTTACCCCACATCCTAAGGAGGCACCGCTGTCCTGGCTGGGATGGGCATCTGGAATCTCTGCTAGAAACTCGCTGTTGCCTCTGCAGCAGTCAGGTCCTAGAAGCCAGAGAGCCAGAGACAGGAGGACCACCTAGATGACATTTGGTGTGTTGCTGAATAAAGAATTACAGGGCTTCAGCTTCCATTTGTTCCTGCTGCAATTCTGTTTTGGATGCAGGTATAGGAAAGTAAGGAATTGACCAGATTTGATTAAGAGCCTCTTGTGTGCCCAGCATGACTCCAGGCCCTCTGAGAGATGGCAGAAAGCAGAACCCACCAGACTAGGCCCCTGACTCCAAGACAGTTTGAACCCCAGGGTGGGCAGCAGTTCTCAGGCTCTCCCTCCACTATTGTCCAGTTCTGAGAGGATCCAGCTGGGCTGAAGCCAGCCTGGCTGCCACTCTGGGTCACCAAGGCCTTGCTTGTTGTTCTGCTTCCCTCTGATTTGTCTCTAACCTTTTCCTGTGTCAGTGTCCTCCTGGATATGCTAGAAAGAGTGCCTGTGTAATGTATCTTGCAAACTGGGATACTTATGAGAGTGAAAGGGGATGCCATGCATGGTTATACCAGGACAATGGACATAAACCCAAACTCTCCAGGGAAAAATGGGATATTAATCATCCTAGTGATCATCACTCCAAACTCAGCAGAGGTCACAGCAGTGATGAGGGGATGATGAGGTTGGGGGAGGCTTAATGCTCAAGGGAAAGCAGGGGTAGCTTAATTCTGAGGACAGACCCCAACACCCTAGACTGCTCCCTGGTGTTATCAGCCAATTCTTGTCTTTTCCCTGAGGGCAGCACTGCTCCCAGCCACCCTGTGACTTCCCTTCACCCTTGACTTGTGACTGGCCTCACCTTTGGTTTTCCTGCCCCACCCCGACCTCAGACAGGTACAGGAAGGTCTGCCAGCTCCTCTTCAGCTTCCCCTGGGGAAACTGGGGTTCATAGTGAAGCCAAGACTGGGCCTCACGTTTCTTCTTCCTTCTTCCTCCATATCTGCAGCCTCCTTGTTTTGCTCATCCAGCTTCCCAGACCTCTCGGGACCACACTATCCCACAGAAAGTCTGGCTGTAAAGCAGGTAAGCAGCCAGGAAGGCAAGGGTAGGCAAACCTTGCCCACACTGATAAAGGACATAGGTCGCCTGTAATCAGGTTCCGGGGAAATGATAAGCAAAGTGGAGGCCAAAGCCAGGGAGAAGCTACGTTGCAGGAGACATTGTCAGTTCGCCAGGACGCTAGAGTTTGCCTCTTTGGTCTGGTCTGACTATTGGGGAAATGGTCCAGGGTGGGGACAGATTGTTCTTGCTCAATCCAAGTGACAGGCCTTGATGGCAGTGCCTGTATCCTGCTGTGGCGACATGTGGAAGAGAAACTGTCCTGCCTTCTGGGTCCTGGGTCCTCATGGCCCAGGTACAAAGGATGGGCTCCCCAGAGGTCCAGCCTGTGGGTGATCGGGCATAGGGGTGGAGGGAGCAGAGCCGCCACGATGACTCTCAGACACTCTGCCAGGAAGGAAGTCATTCTCATTGTCAACAAATGAAAAGGGCAAGTGAAGATCTCTTGGGGAGTCATGTCTTTGAAGTGACTTGTGGGGAAGGGAGGTGGTGAGACCCCCACCCCAAGGCTGGCTGGGGGAGGATGGGGGTGTCTCGTCGATAAATAGCAGGAGTGGAAGGCAGAAGCAGTCAGTACTCTGTGAGTCGGAATGTGTGTCATGCTTTTGCAAACCTGCCCTGCAGGTCCTGTGCCAAGGAATAGACTAAGCAGTGTTCCCAGAACCAGATGCCATACAAAGTCCTCATTCTGCACAGGGGAGAGTCCTGGTCCTGAGCAGGGTGTGGGCAGCTGCAACTCGCGGGAAAGTGTAGTCTGGGCAGACTCGGTGGTTGGTTCCTGAGAAACTGCTGCCTCTCACTGGCCTTCTGATGACAACCTGAAGCTTGGAGGTGTTATGCAAGGTGGGACATTCCAGGCACTGTGGAATACCCATGAGGCCCAAGGCTTTGCTGATGACACATCCAGTGTGTGCCATCTGCTGGTGCTGGAGTTGTAGCTTCAGCTACTTACTGAGCAATCACTTGGTAACAGGTGCTGTGGTACGTGCCTCCCAGACCTATCACTAAGTCTTGTGATGTAGGAACCAGTTATGTTCTCTTTACAAATGAGGAAATGGAGTCTCCGTGAGGTTAGTCAACATGCCAAGCTGTCATAGCCTGTGAAGAGGAAAGCCAGGACTCCCTCTCAGGTTTGCAGAAGCCCATGCTCTTAACCTGCATGGAACTCTCCCACCTCTGCCTTCATGGGATGGCCACAGGGCACTAGTGCCCTGTCTTGCACATTATAGGCCTGCAATAAATGTTTGTGAGCTGCGGGGTTAGATGTACTAACTAGTTTGAACAAGTTGACCTGAGAGCAAGCTTGGACTGCCCAAAGGTTACTCTGGGGACAGTGGCCTCTCAGAAGGAGGCTCCCTCTGCCAGCACTTTTAGATCTTGGTGCCTCTCTGGCAGTCTCGGTCACCTTACTTAGGTTAAGAATAGCAAACAAGAACCCAAGGGAGGTAGGACTGTGCAGAGAAATTGTATGGAATCAAATATGACTCTAATAGTCTGGAAGGCAAATAGGAAACAATCTTTCAAACAAGCCTCTTTATTGAAAACCTACTATGTGCTGATTGTCCCATTGGCCAATGGGGAGCTATTCTCACTTTGCCTACCCTTTCCCTCTCCTGGCTATCCCTTAAGGACTCCTGAACCTAGCCCAACTGGAAGGAGAAATGGACTCTAGCCTCCTCTGATAGCCTCATGCCAGGCCCCGTGCTGATTGCTTTACTTGTCTCCTTCAATCCTCATAGCTTCTCTCTGGGGTAAGTACAGTTATCCTCTCCAGCAGGCATAGTGGGGAAACCAAGGTCTAAAGAGATATAGTCACCTGCCCAGGGTTGCAGAGTCAGCCTGTAACCACTGCTTTACACAGCTTGCCAGCCCTGGGCCTAGCCATACAAACTGCTCTGTCAGAGCCTGGAGACAGAGGTCACAGGAAGAGAAAATGCTCAGCCTGCCCACCCCCTGTGGGTCCCAGGGTTCCTTGGTAGATAACTAAAATTTTAGGTAGTGCTGTTAGAAGCTAGCAGCCTGGCAGAACAGGAGAAACCCAGGGTCTGAGTTAGACTCCTAGGTTCAAATCTTGGCATGATCACTTTGTAGCCTGTGACCTTCGGCAAGTTTCTTAATATCCCCAAATCTCAGTGTCCTTACCTGTAAATCAGGTATAATAATAGCTCCCTTGTAGGGCTGTGTGAGGATTAGGTGATGTAAGTCAAGTGCCTGGCACACAGTAGGCCCTTGAAAGGCATGTGTATTCAGTACACATGGGCCAAGAGCCTACTGTGTGCCAGGTACTACTCAAGACACTGGGAATTTACAAGTGGGGAAAAAAGACTCTTGTACTTCTTTTCAAAATTTCTAGCCCAGAACCCTGTCCTTGTGAGGCCCGTTTAGAATTCAGGAATGGCTGTCCTGGCACCTGACTAAACTCAGATTTGGCAAATTGATTTCTCTGTCATGTGTTAGCTGATGAGCTTGTGAAGGTTACTTAGCTTCTCTGCAGCTTGGGTTCTTCAATTCTTTTTTGTTCATTTTAAAAACTGTGATATATCATATACACAAGATTATATGTTTATGTATATATTAAAGAATCCTATACCCTGAACCTACCACCCAAGTTAACAGTGGAGCATTCGCAGCACCTTAAAAGCCCCCTCTGCCTCTCCCCATTTGCGTTCCCCCTCCTTACTCCCCAACCCAAAGTGAATTTCTGTTAATTGTCTCCTTGCTTTCTTTGTAAGTTATCATTTATGTATGTTTTACAAAACACTATATTGTTTCATTTTACATGGCTTTGGAGTTCACATACATGTGTATTCTCTGTGATGCACTTCTTTGAGTCAATATGAGTTTTCTGAGGTTCATCCATGTCGATGCACACCACTGCAGTTCATTAGTTTGCACTGCTGTGTAGTATTCCATTGGAAAAATACACCACGATTTGTACATCTTCCTCTCACTGATGGACATTTGGGTTGTTTCCAGTTGAGCTATTATGATAGGACAGTACTGCTAGGGGTGTACATGTTATACTTGTCTTCTGGTGCATGAGAAACTCACAAGAATTTCTGTAGGGCACATACCTAGGGTTGGAATTGCTGCCTCCCATGGAATTCTATGTTCAGCATTGCTATAGGGTGCCAAACAGCTTTCCATAGTGGATGTTCCAAAAAACACTTTCAGCAGTGGTTGAAAGTTTCCATTGTTCTCCATCCTTTCCAACACTTGATATGGGCTTCATTTCTAAAATGAAAAAGTTGTATTAGATGAGTTTCTACAGTTATAATGATTAGCTATAAGAGTTGTATTATTCATGACCTAGGGACCCAATTTCTGGCTCATGTGTGTGCCTGTCTGCTGCACTGTGCACAGATGACCACATACATGCCGCAGCCTGACTCTGAGAGCTCTGTGCTGGGCCTCTATGTACAGTTGAAGCCCTTCCTCTCTGGGCTTCCATCAGCAGTGCTTGAGGTATCCCATGGTTCTACATCCTCTCCAACACTTGGTGGTCTTCTCAATTCAACCAAGAGCCTGGTGTCAGCAGTGAGCCGATACTATGTGCTCAATTAATACCTACTGAATTGCATTTTCATAAGTGGATTAGGAGGAATATATATTTTGAGAAAAGGACATCAATTTTGAGAAAAGAACATGGAAGTGTAAGAACCATGAGTCTGGCTGGCTAATCAAAGCACACAGGGCTGGGGCAGTGATGGATTCACATCTGTCCTGGGCTTCTTGATCATTTAAGGGCTCCACTGAGATGGGGTGAAGTTTGGTGATTTCTACTGGCTATCTCTTCAGAGTCTGGCCTTGTTCTTTGGCCTTTTGACTTGTTTAACCTGAGAAGCAAGGGGTAGCTGGAGGGTTGGGGTGGAGGCAACAGAGGCAATGCCATGGGAAAAGGAGCCAAATGCCTGTAGAGAGTCCTTTTCCCTTTGAAGGTCGAATACCCTGCTGGGGCTACTGGGGAAAAGAGGTGTTGACCACACTCACCATCCTGGTAGCCACATAAACAGCCAGATACTCACCACCCAACCACCCACGGGACAAAGGAATGTGGCTGGCTGGACAGTTGCATGGGCCACCCCAGCCCTCAACTTTGTAATTACCTATCCAGTCTGTGCCTGTCAGCTCCGGGCAGGCAGGTGCTTCTGCCCTGGGCCTCGCCTTGGCTCCCAGGCCTGTGCTGGGATCAGAGACAGGGTTCTACCTTCTTCAGCCATCCCTCCACCCCGGCTCCACCCAGTGTCTCTTTCTATACCAACCTTTGGCCTTTGTGAGGTTACCATATTATGTAATAGCTGACAATCGTAATAACCAATGGTTATGATAACTCACTATGTTCCAGGTACTGTGTTCAGTGCTTTTCATGCATTTTCTCATTTATGCCTCTCAATAATCCTGTGAAGCTGGTAATATTATACCCATTTTACAGAAGAGGAAACCAAGGTTCACAGAGATTAAGAGGCTAAATTCCTTGCCCAAAGACATTGAACTACTAAATCAGAACCAGAATTTAAATTCAGGCTTAAGTCCAGAATGCATGTTCTCTTCCTCACTTGCACATTGCCTTTCCTGCAGTGTCCTGGTCATTCAGCTCAGTCTTCCCTCCTCTCCTTCCTGTCTAGGAGAGCTGGAAAAAATGCAGCAGGTGGTACGAGGGTGAATGGGGCAGTTCCAGTCTGGTCAGGGAGATGCTGGAAAACACCTTCGGGGCAGAGTTCTTTGTTCCAAACGGCTCTGAATTTCCGGACTTCTGCCAGGGGCAGGAAGTGACTTCTGCCCAGCCTCTTTGGCAAGCACACCCATATCTTGGGTGCCATGATGTTAAGAAGTGGAGGAGGGGCTGCCTCAGGTAAAATTCCATTATAATGAACTCCATTTGAGACCTGACCGGCTTTGTTGAAATCACGTGCACAGTCTGGGAAACTGGAAATGGAGTGGAATTAATTCGAGGTTGGGTGTCTTTTAGCGAAGCCCCCCAAAGTTTTGGAGCCTAGAAGGAGAAGGAGAAAAGAATCAGATCCACCCCCAGGTCCTCCTGAATGCCAAGCTCCTGTGTGGTCCTGGGCAGGGCGTGTGGGGAGAGCTTTGTGCGTAACTCCACCTGTCAGTGCTGTGAGTGTTCCATCGTCCATTCCCCCCACTCTACTGCGAGCCCCAGGAACAGGTCGGAATCCTATCTCTGAAGTGCCCCTGCTCCACACAATAACTAACATGTCATGGATATACTCACTAGATGGTTTTTGTCTGTAGACCAGGTCCCTGAGCAAGAAAGGAGGGTTTAAGGGCAATTGCTTTGTGTTGTTAAATCATCTTCAAAAACTGGGCTGCAACTCAGATGAATTCTCCTTAGTCATTACAGCAATTGTGCGCAATAATAAGCACTAAGGTTTACTGAGCAGGTACTACGTGCCAGGCACTGTACTGAGCACTTGACGTGATTATCTCATGGACTCCTCACAGACTATGCAGTGGGTGGTGGTATTTTTCTCATTTCACAGTTGAGGAAGCAGAAGCTTAGAGAGTGCATTTCATTGGTTCTGGTTGCACAGCTAGTGGTGGGGAGAATCCAGCGTTGGGCACACCTAGGCCAGCTGCCTCCACTTCCAACCGTGAGCTCCGCTGTCACTGTGGGCTGGTCAGGGGGCCAGGACCAGGTGGGTCATGAGCGAGGCTGGAGGGATGCAGACCCCATGAGATGGACTGGAGGGCACACGCTGGTTGATAGGAACAGCCCCTTTTGGCCCAGTAGGCTTCCAGCAGGAGCTTCAGCCTGGTGTGGTCAGATTACCCAACTTTTTCATAGAAAACTGGACATTCAGAATTTTTTTTCAAAAATGTAACCTCTTGATTTATAAAACATTGACAGCCAATTTAAAAAATGTGTAATCGGCCGGGCGCGGTGGCTCAAGCCTGTAATCCCAGCACTTTGGGAGGCCGAGACGGGCGGATCACGAGGTCAGGAGATCGAGACCATCCTGGCTAACACGGTGAAACCCCGTCTCTACTAAAAATACAAAAACTAGCTGGGCAAGGTGGCGGGCGCCTGTAGTCCCAGCTACTCGGGAGGCTGAGGCAGGAGAATGGCGTAAACCCGGGAGGCGGAGCTTGCAGTGAGCTGAGATCTGGCCACTGCACTCCAGTCCGGGCGACAGAGCGAGACTCCGCCTCAAAAAAAAAAAAAAAAAATGTGTAATCACTGTTGGTGATGGGGGAGGATGGGTGGCAAACAGCACACATCACAGTCAGGTCTGCCCTGCGGGCTCCACTGCATCCTCCGGTAGTTTCTTTTAACAGGTGACTGTTACACAGTGGGATGGGAAAAACCCTGTTCATGTAGAATTCCTGACTAATGTACTAGAAGGTACCCCTCCCAGAATGTGATAATAGCTTTATAATACAGAGTGTTTCTTCCTTGTGAGTTAGAAAGAAACCTTTCAGAATAAGATATTCCAAGAATACATTCCCCTCCTTTCCTTTCTCCCCTCCTCCTTCTCTGCCTCCCAAACTCTGTCTTCTCAGGAAGGTATTTCCCTGTAGGTATTAGAAGAAAAGTTGTGTGAGAACAAATCAAAAGGAAACTAACAGAGGATAAGTTCTTAAGGCAAAAAATAAAAAATAAAAAAATAAAAAGTAGAAAGTTTGGGGGTGGGCTTGGTAGACAACGAATGAATGGATCATGCTCCATGCAATCGTTCATGGTGTTTTTTCACAGCCTTCCCCTTTTTACCTGAGTTTATTCCTCCTCCTTTCCTGTTCTTAAATACCTGGAAAAATAATAGTAAGGCTAATATTTTTATAGAGTATAATTTTACAGTGTAACAATTTTTATAACATACTTAAAATATTTATCTCAGCTGACACAACAGTCTTATAGAACCTCCTTTTGGAGGCTTGGTAAAGTAGCAGTGTTTTCTTCTTCTTCCTTGCATTCTGTAAGAGCTGTAGCCATGGAGGATGGAAACCCCTGACTCCTGTGGGCCTTCCCTATCCTGCCACCCTCATGCCCCATGTGGATCCACAGGTGGAGGCAGGTGTGGCAGGCAGTTACCTCTATAAAATCCGGTGCCAGCAAGAGTGCGGGAGTGTACATAGGAAGGGCCCTAAATGGATAGTGGCCCTAGTTAGTGACCCGAGGCCAGCCTCCCCTGCCCCACTGTGCCTGTCACTCTGAGCTATGTTCCGGGCAGAAAAGCTGCCCGGAAAAGCTGGGCAGAAAATAGCTCACTGGGGGAATTATTTTCATCTCTGTTAAACTTCAATCCTGGGCTACAGACCAGCCTAGCTGCAGAGTTATTTTCAGGTCAGGGGAATTCTGGGAAAAGTAAGGGCGGGGGAGTGAAGGGAAGCAGTGGGCATCTCCCCCAGGGGCGGAGATGGACCTCGGCCACTGACGTCCTGCCTAGGATGCTACCTGTCTGCAGCTCACCTGGCAGCAACTCCAACTGACTTAGTGGGGCCCAGCCCAGTCAAAGGAAATGGGGTTTCACCCACAAGTCCTTTAATTGAACCTAGGTTCTGAGTAACATCAAATTCCTTCTTGAGGGGTGTTTGCTTTGTCAGAAAGAGTGTTGAGTGCAGGGAGTGGAACTTCTGCCAGCTGGTTCAGAGGCCCGGTGGGCAGCAGGCCGGGCTCAGGGCAACTCGGGGGCTGCAGAGAGCTGACCACCTGGAGGGAAAGAAGTTGCTCCTCTAGGGAAAGAGGTTGTTCCTCTAGGGACCCTGAGTTTAGCTCCTTCTCTGTCCTGGGGCAGCATTTATGGAAAGTACTCTGTGGTTTAAATCTGTTCCTTCTTTGCCCCCTGGCTACCAAAGAAAAACAAAGAGGGAGATGACCAATGGGTAGGGCTGGGGAAGGGGAATCCTAACTTGGTTAGGGTTCAAGGGTTAGAACAGAGGCAGCTGTTTCCTACCACTTTGTGGCCCTGGGGAAGAATACTCCAGACAGATTCTGATATTTGGTCTGAAACGTTGAACCAAGAGGGTTATCTTCAATTATAGCTCTGAGGGTAAGACAAGGCTTATGTCATGTTGGCCAGCAGTGAATTTGGACAGCCAGACTCAGGATATGGACTGGCATGTGCCTATCTGCATATGAGATGTTCCACACCCGTCGGTGGTGCGTGTTTTCTGTGAGCATCATGTATGTTGTCTGATGCCCTTCCTTAGACAAATTCCTGGCAACGAGCAATTAACCTTGTTGACCAGAACAGAGTGGGCTGAATAGACTGGTGGAGGCAGGTTTGAGGATCCTGCAGCTGTGGGCAACTCACCTCTCTCTGTGCCCATCAACCATATCTGGCCACCCTGGACAGACTGAGGAATTCAGTAAGGATTGCACTGGTGATATGGCAGCTGAGTCGTTCACTAACCTCCCTTCCATCTGCCCTTATTGAATCATTTGTTCTTTCTTTCGATTTTCTCCCACAAGACCTTTTTTTTTTTTTTTCTATTCAGCTAGGCTGAATTTTTCAGGTCTCTCTCCTTTACCTCTCCCTTCTAGCTCAACTACTGATGGTCCTATTCTTCTCAGGGTTAAGGATCTCCCTGACGGGCTATGGGGGACAGTGGCTTTGTGTGTACCCTGGCTGGGACTTCAGCTGTGCTGCAGAAGAGGCCTGTGCATAGCTAACCTCTCAATGAAACAATGAGAGAGGCCTTGTTGTTATTTTCTTCACAACCCTCCAGGTGGATTCAGGTTGGAATGGGGATCTGAATGGGGTCTGAAAGTCTTCAGTTTCAATAAATCATGGCAATAATTTAAAATTCCTGATATTCAAGACTCACTGGGTTTAACTTGAAGAAGCAGAGAAAAGAGTGGAATGTACTTCCTACAGGCCTTTGACATGAGTGTGGTCAGTTGGTGCGTTTCTTCCTGGCGCCCTCTCCCTCTCTCCAGCTATATTGAATGAGTTTCTCTGTCCCAAACATGTTCTTTCCCTTTCATTCTCAGCTTTTACATGTGCAGTATCCTCTGCCTGGAGTGCTCCTTACGCCTCTTACCACTACCACATTAAACTCCTCTGTTCCTTCCTGTCTCCGTGGAGAGGTTGGGAGGGGACCGCCTCCAAAGAGCCTTCTCTTCTCTTCTCTCACTAAGATGAGGCAGAGGCTTTCGCATATGCTCCCTTTAGACCTGGCACTTACCTAGATTGTAGGATGTGTCATACTGAATTGGAGGTTCCTGTTTGTCCCCCATCCCCACCCCCCAATCCGCAGTAGACTGTAAGCTCCCAGAAGACAGAGTCTATGTCTTGCTCACCACTGCGTCTCTCACTTCTAGTACAGGCCTTTCCATGTGGCTGGAACTGAAACATAGGCAGGGTCCCCATCAGAGATAAGGTAGCAGAAGCCAGTGTGAGGCCAAGAAGAAATGCTGCCACATCCCATCCCTGGCCCTCCAGGGATGTCCCCAAGAGGGACCCTACCCAGAAGGATAGCCGGAAGCCTGACCAAACCGCTCTGGAGAAGCTCATTAGGGGGAGTCATTCAGATCAGAAATGCAGGAGCGGCCGATGTCACCTTGGGGTGCCTGCTGCTGCCCTTGAAAGTGAGTGGGAACCTCCCACCTGGCCCAGGTCCTGAGAAGCTGCATGAATACTGTACGGGGGAAGTGTCCACCCCTTACTAATAACCCAGAAGTTGGAGAGGATATGTTTGGGCAAATCAGCCCTGTACGGGACTGGAGCTGCCTGGTGGAGAGTTAACCCAGCCCTGCCCATTTCAGAGGACCCTGAGGATCCCTCCCTGATTCTGACACAGGCTTCAGAATCTATCCCAGGATAAGTGAATGGCCTTCCCAGGCCTTTAAGAGCTGGGGCAGCCAGGAGTCCAGGCCCACTGAGCCAGAGCCCACCCCACGTCTAGGTGAAGGGAAATGGTGGGGCCATTCTTCTGCCAGGGCTTCCACAGTTCTCACTGCCACCTCCTGACTCCAGCCCCTCAGCACCCACCTCAGCCTTCTCCTGAGTTCTGCTTTCTGCTGCAGGTGGTGGTGGGTGGGAATGGGTGGTGGTAGTGCCGCTGCCCTGGTAACAGTCAGAGGGGCATCCTGGAGGTAGTCAAGCTTCAGGTCCCACTACAGTGATAACAGATGCAGGTACAGGACCAGCACTTGATAGTGAGGGAGGTGGGGGACGGAGGTGACACTGGGTGAGAAGCGACAGGAAGGACGATGGGTGTAAGGGTTGGTAATCAGTGACAACTTGGGAGCCACAGGCTTTATCTTTTACATGGAGGAAAAGTCTAGATTTGTACCTCAGCTTCTCTGATTGTTAGGGGAGAGATTAGAACAACTCACATCTCCTCACCCCAAGAAGTTTTGGAAGAGTTTTAGAAGCCACAGACAGTGGGTGGGGTGGTCAGTTTTTTTCCCAGCTCAGCAAAATTGTGGCTTTCTGGGCAATGTTTGTTTGGGGTGGAGCTTTTGGGACTGAGAAGCAGGCATCCTGCCCTTCACAGCACCTCTGTGGGGTCTGAAGATCTCATTTTCCTGGATTCTCCAGTGATTATACTAAAGCCAGGTACAGTTCCAATAAAGTTAACATATAAAGCTTATGGTGTGCCAGGCACCCTTCTGAGGGCTACTCAGAGATCAGCTCATTTGATCCCCACACAAGACCTGAGACTCAGGTATTATCATGTCCCTATTTGTAGATGAGGAGACAGGAATGGGCTCTGGGGGCATCTGAACAGTGGTCAGGTGGCCAGGGGCGTAGGCTGGCCCAGGAGGCTGGACAAAGGCAAGGGGTCTGATCCCAAGGATCCCAAATATCTCGGAGCTGGTAGGACCTGGGGTTTGGATACTGACCTTTGACACAATGCAGGAAGAGTCTGAGTGATTCAGAGATCATGTTGGTCCCAGAAGGAAAATAAGGAGAATAAGCCTGGCCACCCTGGATAGGGGTAGGTGGTTGGGCCTCAAAGAGGTTTGCCTGAGCAAGAGTGGCTCAGGTCTGGGCAGGCTACTGTCCCCAGGAGCACCCTCCCTGCCCATCGGGTCCCTCTGCCCCTCCCTCCTGCACATGTCACACTGACCACATCTGTAGACATCTTGAGTTGTAGCTGCAGATGGGGACCAGTGGCTCCCATTTTCATTTTAGCCATTTTGTCTCCTGCACCCACTCCCTTCATACAGTCTAGTCAGTATAGCACTTCTAGGGCACAGGTTCTCAGTCCAAGCTGTGGGAAAGCTCCCCTTATCCAAGAGAGTTTAAAAGTAGTGACTTGGGTTTTTGCGAGTGTTTTGTTTAGTAAGGACTTGTGGGGAGGAACCATGCTAAGCCATAACCAATGAGGAGAAGCAAGACAGTCTGTCTGCCCCCAGGAGCCAGTCCTCTGCTCTTCTGCAGCCAGGTCACTGACTGGAGGCTCTGGTCATTCCAGTGGAAGAAGAATGTAACCTGCATGGTAATGTGACAACTGTTTCCTCCCTGACCTCAAAGGAGCTGGCTCTAGAAGGTTGGGATCAATCCTGATATACTTTATGTGTTAGATTTACATATATATATGTAGGAGGAGGAGTGCTTCCTGCTGTGTGTTTTAGAATCCCTCCCTGCTTTGTTACGTGGCAGTGAAATGCCCGTGGCCCTGTCTAAGTGTGTCTTTCACGGATTTTTGAATCATGTTCTAGTTGCTTGGACCTGCCACATGGGCTCAGTGTTCGTTTGAGCATAACTGTACTAAATCCTTTTTCCAGATCAGTATAATAAAGGAGTGATGTGCAATTAAAAAAAAAAAAAAAAAAAAAGAGTGGTTCAGGCCTATGTGGACTCAGGCTGAGGGTCCCAGCATTAAGACAGATGCTTAGCCTGGAGGGAGGCATGCAGCCACACTGGAAGCTGGGCTTGGGAATGGCTTGGAAGCAGCCCTCTTCTGCTGTCTTGAGCTGCTTTTTTGTTTTTGCTTTTATTTTTAGAGAAAATCTCATTTAGCCATCAGCTGCACTAACACTAGCAGTAGTTCAGGTCTCCCCAAAGAAGGGCTGGGCCTACTCTCCCTCTTTGGGGCTGCCCAGTTTCTATTTCTTGGTCTTTAAGTCACTGAACAAATAGCCTCCTTGTCTCATCAACTTTTCCCTGTAGCAGATATCCTTGACACTCCCATGCTAGTGTCCCAGGAAAACTCACCCAGAGTAGAGAAAGTTCAGGCCGGGCATATCCCATTTCCCTCTAAAGTACTCCCTGTCTTGAGTCCTTGTTCATGTCTTTGGCCGTGGGAGCTGAAGCCAGGAGCTGGAGTTGGTCAGGCAGGAGCACGTGGGTGAT
Source organism: Rhinopithecus bieti (assembly GCF_001698545.2). Lineage (NCBI taxonomy): Eukaryota > Metazoa > Chordata > Mammalia > Primates > Cercopithecidae > Rhinopithecus > Rhinopithecus bieti. The sequence continues at coordinate 384,569 of NW_016815448.1, forward strand.
CCTAGCGACGTTTTTGTCTCTCTATGTTGATTGTAAGGATGTAGTCAGTGCTGGTGGTCCTGCTGCAGTCTGCATCAGGCCTCCTACAGGGAACTCTCAGCCCCAAGGGAGAGTACACACCTGTTTCCATGGCCCATTCCTACCCCACACCACACTCTCGCCCTGAAGCTACTCAGGCAGGCGATTGGGGGTCCTGGACTTGGCCAGGCTGGAGATGAGAAAGTACACTTTCTTACTGTGTGGCCTTGGATATGTCACTTCCTCTCTGATTACCTCAGAGGAGACTGAGAAGAGACTGAGGCCATCAGAGAGGAAGTGACATGTCCAAGGCCACACAGTAAGGGAGTGTACTTCTCTTCTCTTGTTTTTATTGACTTTCTTAGAATTTTTTCTTTGTATTTGTAGTTGACACATAATAATTGTACATATGGAATACAGAGTGATATTTCAATATGGGTACACAATGTGCAGTGATCAAATCAGGGCAATTCACTTATCTATTACCCCAAACATTTATCATTTCTTTGTGTTGTGAACATTCAAAATCCTCTGCCCTAGCTTTCGGGGAATATAAGGTAAATTATAGTTAACCACAGTCACCCTGCAGTGTTGCAGAAAACCAGAATCCATTCTTCCTGTCCAGCTTTAATTTTGTATTTGTTAACCAACCTCTCCCCATTTTCCCCTCCATGCTGCCCTTCCCAGCCTCTAAATACCCATGGTTCTACTTTTGTGGCCTCCATTTCTTCAGTTATAAAACCAGAGAGATTGGACTGCAGCTTCTAAATGGGCCAGTCCCCTATGCGTCACCGGCCACTCTCCAGCATAGCCTGCCTGTTACCTGGAGAGCAGTAATCAGCCCAGAAATCTTGTTGACAAAGCTGAGGGCAGAATTTCCACTGGAAAAAAGCAGCTTGCAGGAAAAATTGTTGATAAGAAGTGGAAATCTATCTAAGTAAGCCATGGATCTCCTGTCCCACTGCCTGAGGCCTCATGGGCTCCCTGCTCTGAGTCCTGCCATGCTCCAAGAAGCTGCTAGAGCTCCCCAGAGCAGCATTGGTGAATGAGAGTGTGTAGCCTGGTTTCCATGGAGTGACCCACGAGCCCCGGGATATGGTTTGGCTGTGTCCCCACTGAATCTTAACTTGAATTGTATCTCTCAGAATTCCCACGTGTTGTGGGAGGGACCCAGCTGGAGGTAATTGAATCATGGGGGCCCCTCTTCCCGTGCTATTCCTGTGATAGTGAATAAGCCTTACGAGATCTGATGGGTTTAGCAGGGGTTTCCACTTCTGCTTCTTCCTCATTTTCCCTTGCCACCGCCATGTAAGAAGTACCTTTCACTGTGATAATGAGGCCTTCCCAGCCATGTGGAACTGTAATTCCAATTAAACCTTTTTCTTCCCAGTCCACGTATGTCTTTATCAGCAGTGTGAAAATGGACTAATATACCCTGATACTGTAGGGGGTGTCAGTCCATGGATTTTAGCAGATTCTCAAAGATGATGCATAGTCCCAAAAGGGTTAATGAAGAACAAGCTTCAGGGGTAAACTCCTTCCTGCAGCTCCGGTGTCATCAGCCACTGAATTTCCCATCATTAAGTCGGTCATGACTGGTGAGCCTCTTAAACGTTCTTAGAGGTGTTTAGAGCTGTGTTTCTGGGACCCAGCCTCCTCTGGAAAGAGCCAAGTGACAGACAGAGGAGGCGGCAGCCCTGCTGGGAGCACATCCAGCACTCACGCTGCTCCACGGGCCCTTTCCGTGGAACAGACGCTGTTCTCTCCAGGTGCAGGCCACAAAGGCAGACGCTCTCTGCGCTACCACCTTACTCACTCTTCTTATGGGGATCATGATCAAACCTGGGAAGTTGATAGGGTCTAAATCAAAATTAAGTGTAATCCAGGCTATCTTCTGCGGCTTCTCCCCTGCAACCTCACTCACGACATAAGCATTGTAGAGTGTTCTATTTTTATGATAATTTTCTGACTGATGGAAGTAAAGTGTCTTAGGGCTTAGTGCCTTAGAAAAGTCTAAGAGTCTTAGAAAAGGGATCCTTTTCTTTTAATTTTCTTTTCTTCTTCTTTTTTTTT